>NC_057704.1:2056572-2121926 GCF_014466175.1 Vespula pensylvanica
ATACCGGAGGGAATGAATGAACGAACCGAGAGAGCCGGCACCGAATGTCGCTCGCACGAGCACACCTCGATAGAGAGCTACGCGAGTGAAGTGGGTAGAACTTGTGTGGGCGATCATGCTCTCGTACGTTTACTTATACTTACGGATTAACGTAGGTATGTGTGTATGTGTGTATGTACTATAGATATGTATATATGTGTATACGTAAACATAGATATATATATATATATAGATATATATGATATATATAATAAGTGTATGTATTGTAATAATATTATGTATAACTACGTATATCGTGTGTGTGTGTGTGTGTGTATATATATATATATGAATTACATATATATGATATGTGATATATATAATATTATCTATAAGTACGTATATTATATATACATATATATTACATGTATGTATATGTAATAAACAATATATATAATATATATATATTAATAATGTATAATTATTATTAAATTAATAATATAGAACTAACGTGTAATGTTAATAATTTTTATATAGCATAGTATAGTATAGAAATATAATTTAAATAACCCATATATTCAATCAAAATATAATCGATAAACGTGTTATTTCTTTTTTTTTTTTTTTTTTTTTTTTTTTGATTCATTTGTATGTTAAATGAAAGAAAATATAATTCAAGATGTAATGATAAGAAGAATTATTATTAAAATAATAGTGAAACTATATATCTGATGATATTAAAATTATAAAAATGATATTAATTATTTATGATAAATCAATTATAAATTACAAAAGATTATAAATGTGTAAAGTAACGTAAGATACAAGTTAAGGAGTACCATATCTAAAATTTTTCTCGTCTTGTCTCGTCCGGTTCTTCTCTCTCTCTCTCTCTCTCTCTCTCTCTCTCTCTTTTTCTTTCTCTCGTTGATTTTACACACCACAAGAGAAAGATTCGCGTGGGCGAACTAGCAATGCATGTGTAGACGCATATCGATCCCGCTTTTCGACGGCATGCTTCTTAAAACGTACGGAAACGTGCGTGTTCCCTTGTAGTCGCACATTGAAAACGTCTCGTCGAAAGTTGTTTTTACATGTTGAGGAGGATCGATCAATCGATCGATCGATGGATCGATCGATTGGATCGATGATCTTACATAGCTACAAATAACGCATTAATATTCTTCGATCGTAAAACTCCGAACACTTTCTTCATCGGTTAAATTGAATGTCTGTAGAATAAGAATCTCATATCTGAGAACGGTTTGATCATTAATTATTTTATTGACGAATTATAATTTATTTGTATTCGATACGTTTATAAATATAAGACGTATAATTAGGTGTTTCATAAGAAAATATTAAAGATCATTAAATTGTTGATTATATCGAAAATCAAATCTTCGTTTAATTAATCTCTCTGAAAAATATTTAATATATAAAATTATCAAAATTTTATATATATATATATATATCTTTTTTTAACAGAAGAGATATTTAATTGAATTTTAATTTATAATCAATCCTGTGCATCGGAAAAAAATTACGAAAGGTTCTCGATGTTTAGAAAAAAAAGAATAATAAAAAAAAAAAAAATTAAAAGAAAATCAAAAAATAAATCAATGATAATGAATTTCTTCTTAATAGGATAGAATATCTAGGTCTAAACGATCAGTATACATCTGTTAGGGTTACGCAGGAAATTCGTTCTGTTCGTGGGCGAACAATCCCATCGCATCGTCTGCCATCGTGACGATTAGCGGAACGATTTAACGTTTAACATTGCCCACGCATCCAATTGTACCTAATACGACTGTGGAGTTTAAAGTAACGCGAATAATAATTTCCTACCACCGTACGATTCTTCGACACTTCTCAATGTACATACATAACACACACATACACACAAAGAGAGAGAGACACACACATCATACATAATATATAAATGCACAGCGCACGCACACACACACACACACACACACACACACACACACACACACACACACACACACACACACACATACAGTGCATTATATATACACACACAATATAACGTAATATACATAGCAACATACATATACACAGTACGTATACACACACACACACACACACACACAGCATACATATATAGATGTATGCATACACACGTACTTACACATATTTATTTAAGTATATATGTATGCATGTACGTATGTAAATAAGAAGTAATAATAGAATACGGTAGTAAATCTTTTATCTCTCCGAGTTCCTTTTTCCGTATACTTGACATTATCCCTTTACTATTGTTTTATTCTTCCTTTTCTTCTTTCTTCTTTTATTTCTATTACGAGAAATTCAAATGCGAGAATGTTCGACTTAATACGTAATAATCAAACCTTTTGTATTACTGAAAATAAAAGTATATACTTGAAATGTAGTATATTTCATCGATATCGATTAGTTATGTATTAAATAGGTTATGTTTAATTAGTCTAACGATCGATATTTTATATCTGTTAATTAAATGTAATAATATTAGATTTTTCGATTGTTCATAAGTTAAAATTAATTATTACTATTATCTCTCTCTCTCTCTCTCTCTCTCTCTCTCTCTCTCTCTCTCTCTCTGTTTCTGCCTCTCTTTCTTTCTTCTTTGCATGAAACATCGTATTTGTTGATGACATCATCGGAAAAATCTTCGCAGTTTAAATTAGCAATGAACGAACGGTAAATATGACGGAGATTCGATTTTATATTATAATAGTTATATATAAATAGTTTAACAACATATATATATATAATAATTTAACAAGTAATATTTTATCAATCTAACCTCACACAATAATATTCTAACTCGTACTACGTATTAACGTTTATTTTTTACGATTATATTTTACTTTTATTACTTTTTGCGTTTATAGTCTAATTGCGCATTAACGATATTGAAACGTATACTAATATTCGTACTAAAATATTGTTCATATCTTAAAATTAATTATTTCTACTATCTTCTCTCTCTCTCTCTCTCTCTCTCTCTCTCTCTCTCTCTCTCTCTCTCTCTCTCTCTCCGTATATATATAGCGATATATATAGGGATATATATATACATATTATACATATATATTATATATATACATATATTACATACACTACATGCACACACACACCATATAATCACGCGAAATATTATATTTGTCGATGATCATACCTGAACAATGTCGATCTTTCTACAGAGAACATAACCAACAAAGATGTCTTCTTTTCTTTCTTCTTTTTAAACACCAAATATCCCGTCTTACGAATCGTACGAACCCGTATAAGGACCGGCTTTGGACACACTCCGTTGCATTCTCACTTTTGAATGCATTTGATCGAAAGAACAAGAAATATATCGCGACGACTGTGATACGTACGATTTGCGTACTATTCCTTCACCGTCCTACGTCCATACTAATCATCAAATCGTAACACGTACAATCTTGTAGTATCGAGAAAGAAAAAATCAAAACAAAGCAAGAAGAAAATTCAAAAGATACCAGAGTAATAGAAGGAAAAAAGAAAACAATCTCGACCTCGTAAGACGAACACACGTACACAACAAACAGAGTTGATCGTACGTGACATAGAACTATGTTATTACAAAGTTAACACATACGTACACACATATATATATATATATCCAACAGAATTGATCGTACGTATACATTGAACTATATTATTACGAAGTTAAACACACATATACGTATATATATATATGTATATGTATACGTACTCAAATATCGGCCATTCGACGAGGATCGAAGACCGTTTAAGAAAGGCTACTCTCACTGTAGGAAGATGAGGGGGATGAGTGGAAGTAAAAGGTAGAGAAGAGAGAGAGAGAGACAGAGAGAGTGAGAGAAAAAGAGAGGGAGAGAGAAAGAGTGTGAGAAGAAGGAAGGGTGAGAGGGAGTGAGACTCGAGCGAGGTGCTCGTTTAATTACCGATGTTCGTTTTGCGTGGGTCTTGCCTTGGGTTGCACCGGTGCAGACTTGGATCCCGGTCCGCCCACCCGCATCCGCTGCACTGGCCTACGTGGAAAGGTGCAAAGTCTGTGTATGTATATATGAATGTATATATATGTGTAATGTATGTATGAATGTATGATGTGTATGTATCTATGTGTAATGTATGTATGAATGTATGATATGTATGTATGTGTAAATGTATGTATAAATGTATGATGTGTATATATGTATGTATAATGTATGTATGAATATATGATATGTGTATGTATCTTGTATAATTATGAAGTATAATGAGTAATCTATGAACGTGTAAATGTTCGATTTTAATATACATACACATACGTATTTATATGTATTACACACACAACACAATATCTGTATGTATGTATGTATGTATGTATGTATGTATGTATGATGGATGGATGTGTAATGTCGCGTCGCTTTAATATATATATATATATATATATATATATATATATATAACATATGTACATTGTATATATATAATTGTATATTTTAATATAGTAATAGTAGTATAGTAAATACTAATAATATTATATAACATTACATCTACGCCTTCAATATCGATACTATTCTCTGCTTACTAGTTTCGTTACTTTCTTTACGAGATTTTTTATTCCATCCTTACTTCGCATTACCTTTCTTCTTCTCTGTTTTTTTTTCCTTGTTCGTTCGTTCGTTCGTTTCTGTTTTTTTCTTTAATTTTCGTTTCTTCTCTCTCTCTCTCTCTCTCTCTCTCTCTCTCTGTCTCTCTTTCTCTCTGTCTCTCTCTCTCTCTTTTTCAATTATTATTACTCTCTTTTCTTTCTCCGTTCGTTCGCAATATTACGACGTATTTTATTATCTTTTTCTATCTTATGCACGCGCGCATTTATACACGTATACGAAGCACGGGCGATCTCATTGCTTTCGCGGTACGTAATCGAGGTTCGAGAACGTCACGAACGATCGCAGAAGAACGATCACATTGTCGTGATAATCGTACGATTCGAGAGGAATCGGAAATAAAAGAATATACTTTTAATCCGTTTCACGGTATTTTACTTTATTCGTATGCAGTGAATACATACGCACCTACGTATTCTACGGTTCGTAAAAATGAAAAAAAAAACAGAAAAAAGAAAGAAAGAAAGAGAAAGAAAGGAAAGAAATGGGAGAAGTAAAAGGAGGATGAGGAGAAAGAGGAGGTGAAGGAGGAGAAAGAAGAGGATGAGAAAAGCATGCCAAGAACGTTCACGATGTTCGATTCGATTCGTTGGATGAGTCCACGCGCGAACGAGTTACATATATACGTATGTACGTATAACATATGTATGTGAGTACGTCGAAAAGATTTAAGGAAAAAAAAAAAAAGAAAAAAAAAAGAAAAGAAAAGAAGAAAAGAAATTCGTAAATAGAATAAGGTACATGCGTACATACATACATACATCCATACATCTATACATCCATACATCTATACATCCATACATACATCACATACGTACATCATATATATATATATATAGTTACATACGTATATATGTACATATATATATATATATACATAGGAGTGCGATATAAGAGTCGAAGTTGTCTTCTGTAGTTGGCTCCCTCACGTTCGCGGCACTACGCCGGGTCGAAAGAAAAATGTACGATGTAGGTACGGCGCATTGGCGAAGATAGTCGAAGACGCACGAACGTTGGAACGAGTGCCAACCAATCCCCGTCACGATACTATTACGCTTGGACGGCAGTGCGCGCCTGAACGTCGTACGGTGCGTCTCGTTCTTTCGTTCGTTCTTTTTTCCTTCTTTTTTTCACTTTTCATCTCTCTCTCTCTCTCGAATGAGAAAAATCGTCGGTGCGTCGTGCGGTGTCAATTTTATTCGAATTTCCACTTTTCTGCCTTTCCTTTTTTTTCTCTCTTTCCTTTCTAACTGTGATTTAATAATCGATGTATATGTGAACGGCAAGCTCGCTCGCAAGAGACAGACTGACGGAGAGAAAGAGAAAGAGAGAGAGAGAGATTAAAGAAAACGTGAAAAATGTTCGTTAACTTTCAAAATAAAACCACTCGTATCGTTCTATCCGTCGTACGTAATCTGATACGTGAAATTGAGTAAATAAAAAGGTTTTCACGGGCGAACCAATATAATCGAGGAAGGATAAACCATCAACGGTCGCGACGATTATTATTTTCTTCGGGATAGGAGGGTGGAGGGGGGGACTAACTGTGCATATGTAATATATACATATATGTGTGCGTTTGAGAAAAGAGATAAGTTGTGTTGTGTGCTACTGCGATGAAGGAAAGGAACGCGTTACTGGATTGAAACTGCTTCGTCGTCCGAAAGAAAGAAAGAAAGAAAGAGAGAGAAAGAGAGAGAGAGAGAGAGAGAGAAAGAGAAAGAAAGAAAGAGAGAGAGAAAGAGAAAGAGAGAGATCATCGCCATGGCGCCCCCAGACAGGCACAGATCGCCTCGCCCTGGCTCAGGTCTCAGCCTCTCCGTTCTTGGTGAGTCGTCTTTGAGATTCTCCACTTTGAATCCTTTTCTTCACCCCTCACCCTTCACCCTTCACCCTTCATCCGTCACCCTTGTACCTCATTTCTTCATTTTTTCATATACTATTTTTTTTATTTTTTCTTTCTCACTCGACAATGAATAACGATTTAAAGATATTTTTCTATTTTTTATATGTATATATATTTTATATGTGAATATATATATATATATATATGTTTTTTTATATATATATATGTATGTACTGTTTATATATATATATTTTTTTTGTATTATATATGTGTATATATTTACATAGTAAATATTTATATAGTTTCATTATTATTTATTAATAATATATATGTGTGCGTGCGTGTTTAATTTTTTTTTGATTATTCATCCATTTATCGTTCGAAAAAATCCATCGTTGATATCAACGATGTATGTAAAAATATCGTAATATTTATCGTAGTACTCGATTGACGACGTTTAAATAACGATCGTAAATATAGAATATTGCTTATCCCATTGTAAACGAGAAACCACTTCGATTAATCCATATTCGAATTAGATATGTGACTTGATTGGTGATATAAGTTGAATGATTGTTAGATAAATGTATAGGTTATGTACGGCATGTAATTATATATATATATATATATATATATATATATATATATATAAATAGATAATGTCAGGCAAGTAGAGAAAGTTTCAGAAATTATATTTCGTTTTTCTTCCTTGTTCTTTTTTTCTTTTTATTTTAAAAGTTCGAACGTTCAATCTAATTAAAATTTCGATTTTTTATATAGTCGTTTAAACACCGAAAACTCTTTCCTTTTTTCTTCTTCTTCTTTTTTGTCTGATTAAACCGTTAAAGATTATTGTCGATGTCTGAAAAAAAGGGAAACGAAAAAAAAATGAAAAAAAGAGGAAAAAATTCGAAAAGTAGGTCCTCCTTCTCTTCCTCCAGTAAGTGAATATAAACTGTGTACAGACAGATTTAAACGCTTCAAGTGCATTACGTATAATTTATATCTAACGAAAACCGGTTTCTCGTTGCTTTATTTGTAAGACGGTACACGACGACGACGACGACGACGACGACGATGATGACGATGACGACAATGACGACGACGACGACGACGGGACTCAGTTGCTTTCATCTTTTGTTAAACTGTATTTTAAATTTTTATGTTAATGTTATAACAACACAACGTAATAATATTATATTATTATTTTATTTCTCAATCCTATCTCAATTAATTAATTAAGTTTTACTTCTTTAATATATATATATATATATATATAAATATCGAAATATTATTTTACGAAATAAATGTATATATCATATACATATTATATTATATTACATTGTATTATATTATATATATTATATATTATATTGAAGATTATTAAAAAAAAAAAGTAATCAATCATAATAAAAAATTTTCATCTTTATGATCAAAGATGCTAACGTAGGTGACGTTAATTTCATAATTTTTAATGAACCATCAAATCATAATACTCGCGTAAACATAATATACATATAAATTTTGAATTTCTTATGGTGATTATTTTATTGATATTCGAGAACGTACTTGGAAGGTTTCTAGCGCACGTTCTCCTTTATCTCGTAGAAAACTCGTTCGCGATTTAGTCGTTCGAAGAATCGTTCGTGTTCGAATGATCGAAACGATTCAAACCGCTTGAATCGCGTGTCGACGAGCATTATCAGAGGTGCGATTGAAGAGAGGTCTCTACTTACTTCAGAACTTTCTCCGACAGTCCTCAAATCTGTAGACCATTTTGATCATCCGTGTTCTCTTTATCGTGAATTCGTTGACCAGATAAAATGGACGATCTTTACTTCTTTTTTCTATTTTTTCCACATTTTTTTTTTTTTTTTTTTTGACAGGAATCATAATTAATGTTAATAATTAATCATAACAATCATGTTTTTTTATTTTCTTTTCTTTTTACGTAATAATTAATATCAGATAAGTTAAAAATACGAATCGTTATTAATTATTTTTTACGTCTTTAATACAATTTTTTTTCTTTTTCAACTCTATTGAACTAATCGTACGAAAAAGAAATTAAATGGAAAATTAAAATAGACTATAAGGAGACTACATTTTTTATATTTTTTTATATATTTTTTTTTAACGTATATCTTTTTATATTTTTTAACAACTATCATATAATAATTATCATCAAATATAAAAAAATATATATACACCTAATCATTTCTTATTAAACAATTTGAAAAGAAAGAACTAAGATAAATATAGAAGAGACGTAAAATAAACGTGAAAGGAACGTTATCTTTATATTTTTTTCAACAAGATTCATATAACAATTAATATTAAAAATATATTATTAATTAAAAATATTTAATAATAAATATTAAAATATTTAATTAATAAATTAAAAATATTATTAACCATGAACGCAATAAACATAATTAAAAATATTATTAATCATTTCTTAAAACATCTTTAACATAATTGTTTTTCTATTAACTCTGTTAAACAAACAAAAAAAAAGAAGAAATAAAATAAAAAAAGGAGACGTAAAATGGATAATAAAGGAACGTTATCTTTATTAACAACAATCGTAATAACTAATATCACATTTTTAATTTATTTTAAACATGATTACGTTATTTTTAATAGGGCAATTAAAAAGAAAAAAAGAAAAAGAAATTAAATGAAAAACAGTTTTTTCGATTTTTTATTTTCCATAGACTATTCGATGAAAATTACTTTCTCCATACTGAGTCACTCTACAGATAATATATATGTACATAAATACGTACATACATATATACACAGTGCGTACATATATATATATATATATATAATATATGAACATCCAAACCACAATTGTAAGATCGTAAGAGGAGAACAATTGAATGCGGGAAATTTTTTCCCATTTGAAATACATTCTCTTGAATTAGCATTTGACTTTAAACGAATGTATGTATGTGTATACATAATACATATTTCAAACATATATATAATTCACATTAAACATTACTTCTCTATGAAAGCAAGTCTATAACTTTCAATTTGTTTGACCTAATTTTACTGCTAATATTTTCTTTTACTCGTAATTGTAAAGCACATATTAACTCTATATATATATATAAAGATATTACATTTGTTATATAAGATATATTATATATATTATTAATTATTATACTACTAATGTTGTAATATTGCATATATATAAAATATAAGATATATAAGATATATTATACTTATTATTATATATATATATATAATATATATAAATTAAAAAAAAATGATATGAAATTAGAAATAGATTATATATAAATTTAGAAAATTTTCGTACGACAATAGAAATTTGATAAAAAAAGAAAGAGAGTGAAAGAGCGAGAAAAAGAAAGAGAAACAGAGAGACATGAAAGAACAGAGAAATTAGGAAACCGAGGCCGATCCTCATCGGTTGGCACTATAAAGTGGAACGCTATACTTCCGTTTTCAACTTTCCGTAGCATGAGACAGTGCTCCATGAAGAACTTATTATTTTAAATGTGTATACGTGTATGAAAGATAGCGACGAGTTTATGTATGCGGTTGTAGGGCAGCCACCTGTTGCAACCAATCGCATGTCGATGATTGACGCTTACCTTTCAGACCGTAACGTAGTATATTTTACGAGTATTGTGATTACGTTTCCTGTGCACGGTTCATTCATTTTTTTTCTCTCTCTCTATCTGTCTATCCATCTTTTTCTCTCTTTATACATACGTATATAAAGACATAGAAAGATAGAAGAGAGAGATAGAGAGATAGAGATAGAGTAAGACGAATGTTGATCTATTTAATAATTTTGAAGAGGGAAGTTTTTAGAATAATTTTTGAAAAGAAAACTTTCTTTTTATTTTAATTTCTTTCTAATATAAAACTTAATAGACGATCAGCGACATTTAAGGATTAGTTCTTTTTTTGTGTTTGTTTGTAATTCATCGATAAGAGGAAATCGATATATAACGATTGGAGAGAAACAGTTCTAGTAATTACGTTCTCGTATAAAAATTGATACGAAGGTCCTTGAAGGATTAATTTTTCTTTTTTTGTAATTCACTTATGAAAAGAAATCGATGTATAACAATTGGAGAGAAACAGTTCTAGTAATTACGTTCTCGTATAAAAATTGATAGAAAGGTCCTTGAAGGATTAATTTTTCTTTTTTTTTTGTAATTCACTTATGAAAAGAAATCGATGTATAACAATTGGAGAGAAACAGTTCTAGTAATTACGTTCTCGTATAAAAATTGATACGAAGGTCTTTGAAGGGTTAATTTTTCTTTTGTTGTAATTCGTCGATAAGAAGAAATCGATATATAATAATTCGAGAGGAACAGTTCTACTTTTCGTAAGGAGACGCATCTCGGGGCAAACATCAGCAGCAACTTCAGACGAGGCCAACGGACTTGTTACTCTCCCGCGTGTATCGGCTATTAACTTGGTTGCAGGTTTCTCAGAATGGACGTACCAGACAAGACTGGTAGGACTGGTGGTCACTGTTCGACCCTCCCGTCCGTCTATTCTTACTCGCGTTACACACGCAACACACTTACGGAAACGCTAACACATCCTTCTCACGAATCCTCGTGTCTTCTAGAGAGGAGTTAGGAGAGCAACTTTGGACAAACGTGCAGGTTTCCTTATTTGCCCTTTCAAACCCCTTAAAAACTGTCTTACAAAAATCTAATTCAATCGTTGATACCAAAGCTAGCAAGTTATTTAATAAATTATTGCAAATAATATTAAATTGTATTGAAAAGTATAAGTGTATTTTTCTTTTTCTTTTTTTCTTTCTTTTTTTTTTTTTTTTTTTTAACTTTTTTTTATACACGTATATATTAATTAAATATATTATTATTGAAAAGAAATTTTTATGATAAAATATTGTGCATTGAAAACGATGATAATGTTGAAAGAGAGATGTTATAAAAAGAAAAACGACAATGTTTTACTTTTAATAGAGATAAAGTATTATCCATTAAAAAGCAAATATAACAAATAATTTGAACGAAACGAAATTTATTATTACATAATTCAAAAACAAGATATCATTCTGATATAATACATCTACGTATGCACAAACACACGCACATACATACACTCGCACACGTATAGGCGTACACCCGCGTATCAAAATTGCGAAATACGAAATTACCACGTGAAATAATATAAAAAAGAAGAAGAAAAAAGAATCTAATTCACAGACCCAATTCCTTTGATACGAATCGCATCAATTTCAGACTTGACAAGGTCAAGTGGGAGAACGAACTTGTGATTCCAATAATCAATTGATCATCTTCGTCATCGCATCGTTTTAATAATTACTCAATAGGATGAAACGTAATGGAAAGAAAAGAAAAAAAGAAAGAAATAGTGTCATGGTTGACGAAAAAGAAAATGGTGTTCGGATAAGTTAAACTTCACGCGTATTTTCTTTATTTAGAGTTGCACAATAAGTATACTGAAAGCATCGTCTGGCAAAGTGAATTACAACAATGCGTTGAAATCTTTTACTATGCTTCGGGCATAGATTTCTAAGAGAGTTCGTAAGGTCGTTTTGTTCCCACAATGGAATAGACGTTGGTACCGTTGGTAGATATAAACTTGGAACAACCTTAGACTGGTTTTTTATTTTTATGATAAATTAAAAAATCACGTTGGCTTATGAACTTAATTGCATAATTAACGAGGTTCACGTGTTTACGTAATTAGCAATGGCGGGATGATAGTTTCTTTCCGAAAGGGAATAAATTAAATCGATAAGCTAATTTGATGGTTTTTGTTCTTAAACAAAAAAAATAATAATAATAATTTCTATCCATTTATATGTCGACATTATTTATTATAATCTGCTGTACGTAATTATAGAAAAAAAAAAAAAACAATCCCAAAAGCATGCGAATTTTTTTTTAGAAATTAACACTTAACAGAAAGTTTAAAGAAAAAAATAAAGGATGGGGGAAGAAAAAAATATACGTACTGGAAATATTTAATTCATTTTATTAAATAAAATATATAATAAATATTTCATTAAATATCGAATTATTTAATATATAATATAATACAAGTACTAGTAAAAATATTTTCTAATATCTGAAAAAAGGGACATGTTTCTCTCTCTCTCTCTCTCTCTCTCTCTCTCTCTCTCTCTCTCTCTCTCTCTCTCTCTCTCTCTCTCTCTCTCTCTATTTATTTCTCTCTTTCGTGTTTTCTACGATTTCGAGGCACGTATCTTTTCGTCTTATCTGCAGTTTGTTATCGTGTTACAGCAGCGAGCCGCGTGTTTTATCTTCTTTAGAAACGTACAGGTAAGCTTCGGTCCCTCTTTTCAGATAAACCAAGGAGGATAGACTTGGCTCGGTTAATCAGTCTAATCTATCGCGGACGTAGCTAATCCCATTAGAAGTTAGTAGTAACTTCATGTCCACCACAACAAACGTATTTCGCTTATATATTGTATACTTGTAAATACATATATATATATATATATATATATATATATATATACACAAGTATATGAAAATTTACTTCTTTATCTATAAATACACTAAAATCTTATTAAGATAAAGTCATTTTGAAAAGTAATAGATAAAGTACCAAAAATAAAATATTTCTTAATGATTTTATTATAAAGAATAAATGGGAATTATAAATCGTTGGATAATTTTTACGAATGGAATGGAAAATATTTTCATATCGTATTATTGCTATTTATTATACTTTTCTTTTCATTTTCTTTTTTTTTTTTTTATGTCGAAATAAAATCAGTTAATTATTCTATATAATGGTTCATGTAAAGCAATTGCATATATTTGGAAAGTCGAAAAAAATAATGAATTCTTCATTTTTTTTTTCTTATTTATTATTTTATTTTTTTCTTTTTAATCTCTCTCAGGTAGATTTTTTTCATTTATTTTTGACAATATCTAAAGAACATATTATCACTGTGCAAACACCATAGAAAACCATTCTGCACGGTTCAATGCCATCGAGAATTCTAATCGCACAAACTTTTTGTATCTTCTCGTTTTTTTTTTTTTTTTGTTGGAAAATTCTTCGAAATACTTGCACGTTAACTTGTATACATATTCGAAACGACTTTGTTAATTATATATTAAAATAAGTTGTATGCGGCAAGAAATTATTCTATTCGTAAAAAATTATTATTAATTTCGTGTGTGTACTCGCAATACCCTTCCCTCATTTAGACGTAGGTACATGCATATGTAGTCTTAAATCTCTAAAATCTTTAATGAAATGGAAGAAAAAGAACTAAGTACCTGGATATATTCCGTAAACCACTCTTTTATTCTTTCAAGACACATCTTTCTTTTGACCGATTTATCCCCATCATGTTGCATCCTCAAAACTTGCGACAAGATGAGAACGAAGCCTTAGGCAAGTGTCTGCGGGCAAACTTTCTCTCACTCTCAACGACGAGTCACACTACCATCGAATAAATATACTGGGTGTTTCGTTTGAAACAGACCTATTTACATATCATCACCTGCGATCGATGACAATAAGAAAATTATTTCTTACTTGTTTAACTCGAATGATTATTCAAATGATTATTAAGAATCGAAGATATTTTTTTCTTCCATAAATGTCATTTTTTCATTATTTTTCTTTTTATTACTTTTTTTTTTCAAGGTTACTCATGTCTCGTTTCTTTTTTTTTTTTCACATGCACATTTTTTCTATTGTTTATTATCGTGCATTCGTGCAAGTATAATGCGTATGATCTTAAAACGACTTTAAGTAATCTTCGAAATCAAAATTTTTCAAATTAGTATGAAATTTACTTTCGCGATACGTTTCTCTAAAAAGTAACACAGATCTTTCGACGATTTCAGATTTAATATCGGTAGAATCAGAAGTTATTCGTTTCTTCAATTATTTTCTGACGTTACGAATTGTTTCTCACGAAGAGATTCTCTCCAGAAGAAAAGATAAATTTAAAAAATCTAGGATAAAAATTCAATTGTCAAAAAAGTAATACTGAAAGATTTACAAAAGTAACATAATGCTTGAATTAAAAAAAAAAAAAAAAATGTCTTCGTTAAATATATCTTCGCAACCTGGTATCTCGCTTAGAATTATGTAAGTTACGTGTTAATTAAAAAATTTTATAGTCCAAGGTCATTTCAAGATTATGCTATTACAAATGGATGAATGCGCGTATTGTACAACAGAAAATAGAATGGTTTTTATATACGTCAAAGAAGAGATTAAAAATGAAAATAAAAATAGAAAAGAAATTTAAAAAAAAGATACGTGAATGTCTATAGAAAAAAGAATAATACGATCGTTAAAAAATGTTTATAAAAAAAAAATGTTCTTGTCTTCGTCCAATTTGTCTTTTAAATATTGCAATATTTAAAATTATGTAGGTAAGATCTTTTTTATTATCGCGAATAAAAGAGTAGCTAATTTAATTATTAGCCTGTTTTAAACGAAACACCCTATACATACGTACATATATACATATATAACGTTTGAATCGTTCTCCTTAAAGATTCGTTGATGATACTTAATCGTTGCCGTTTCGTGAATCATGAATGTGTATGGAAACATAGACCGGAAGTCAATTAAATGTAGACCTTGCAGGTGTTTTAACACCCTTTATAACCCCTCTTTATAATTCTTTCTCGAGTTCGAGATAAAAAAATATTTCAAACGAACGTTATTCGTTCCCTTTTTTCTATCTTCTATTATTTTTTATTTTTTCTCTTTACCCAAAATGTTTTGCCAGTAAACAAAAAATATATATAAAATAAAATAAAATAAAATAAAAAAGAAAAGAAACATAGAAATTGACCTTGAAATGATTTTAATAAATGTCGCAATCTTTTTTAATTTAAAAAAAAAAAAAAAAGATCTTTAGAATCAATACAAATACGTACTTATATACATCCACTTATGTATGCATACCTGTAGGTACTTAAGCACGTGAGTTCAAAGTTAGACGACGTGTTTATATATAACGTTAATAGAATTAACGGCAACAGTATATACGGTCCATTCTTATTTATTTCTCTATCCATCTTTCTGTCTATCTATCTATCTTATTTTTCTCCTATATTTTCTTTTCTTTTCCTTTTTTTTTTTTTTTTAATCGCAATCTTTTTTTAACCATTCAAGCAAGTATAAGGTTTACGGATCGCCACCTTCTCTTCTATTACACGAACCACATTATATTTTATCATAGTTATCGTAGTCGTAATTCTACTCTTAGTATTATTCCTAGTGGTAGTTATAATCCTAATCGTAATCGTAGTCGTTGTAGTCTTAGTCTTAGTCATCGTGTAGTCGTAATCCTAGTTGTAGTTGTAGTCGTAGTTGTAGTTGTAATTGTAATCCTAGTTGTAATAGTTTTAATTGTAGTTGTAGTCCTTATCGTAGTCGTAGTTGTAGTCGTAGTCTCAGTCATCGTGTATTCGTAATCCTAGTTGCAGTTGTAGTTGTAGTCCTTAGTCATTGTAGTCGTAGTTGTAGTTGTAATTGTAATCCTACTTGTAATAGCTTTAATCGTAGTCGTAGTTGTAGTCGTAGTTGTAGTTGTAGATCGTAGTTGTAGTCGTCTTCGTCTTCGTCTTCGTCTTCGTCGTTTCTATCGTCTTCGAGCGATTCGAACGGTAACGAAGTATGTTCAGATCGAGAGAAGAGAAAGAGAAAAAGGGGATGGAATGGGATGGAATGGAATGAGGGGGTATGGAGGGTGGGAGAAGAGAGTAGAGACGGATAGACCTTCCGTGGCCGATTTAACGAGCCTCCTTAACCTGGACCAAGCGTTCAGAGAAGTATTATACTTCGTAGAAGTATTATACTTATTTGAAACGCATTCTCCATTCGTAGAAAAATTTTTTTACCACATTTTTTAATTTATCCTTATTATTTCTTTTTTATTCTTTCTTTTCATTTATCTTTATTTATTTCCATTTATTGTCATTTGTATTTGTTTTTCTTTTTTCCTCTTCTTTTTCTAATCTTTTTTTTTTTTTTTTTTTCTTTTTTCTATTATATCAAAAAGATTTATCACCAGTCAGTGAGTGAGTAAATAAAATTATAAGTAATAGGATGGATTTATCTAACTCGTTTAAAAGAATAATTAATCATTAACATTTCGAAACGTATCTAATTATCATTAATTAACAAATTATCGTCGTCGTCGAAAGATCGATAAGAAAATCAATTGGACTAATTTTAATATGTCTTAGTAGTATGGAATTAAAATTTTTCTCGAAAAAAAAAAAGAAAAAGAAAAGAAAAGAAAAGAATGATAAAAACTAATCCCCTTAACTCTAAACCCCTTAATCCTTTTCTCTCGATAGTTTCTTCCCTCTACCTTTACGTCTTTTTTTTTTTTTTTTACCTTTTCTTTCAATTATTTCTCTATGATCGAACTTTATAAAAACAACAATCGTCTTTAATAACGAAGATACAAATACGAGCCGAGTAAAGCAAAGAAGGAGTTAACTCGTCGACCATTTGATTCCTATCGTCTTTGTCCTGAAGTCACTGGAGCGTCGTAAGGACAAAAAGATAGGGGTAAAAAATGAAAAAAGAAAGAAAGAAAGAAAAAGAACAAGAAAGAAAGAGAACGAGGAAAAACAGAAACGGATAAAAAGAAAGAGAGAAAGAGAGAGAGAGAGAGAGAGAGAGAGAGAGAGAGAGAGACTTACAAAGAGTGAGAGAAAGAGAGAAAAACTTACAAAGAGTGAGAGAAAGAGAGAGAGAGAGAGAGAGAGACAAGTTTAGCGCGGAAGCAAGACGTACTTACTTCCTTCGAGCTCTTTACGTCTTCGAGTGCGTTGACCTAGCTTACGGTAAGCCAGCCCCGAGTGGAATTGCACCTGCCTACCTGTGTGCACTTACCTTACCAGGATAGGAGGTCGTGAGACCCGAATTACCTACCTACCCCCTCCTTCTTCCCCCACTCTACTCCTCTATCTTTCTATCTTTCTCTTTCTCTCTCTTTCTGTCTGTCTGTCTGTCTGTCTCTCTTTTTTCCCTGACCCTTACACTTATAACGCGATTGATCCTTTTTCGAAAAAGTTTCAAGTGTGTAACAAAATTGTCTATCTTCTTCTGTTTGATATATAGTCTTACAATATGTAGGATAAATTTCTTTCTTTTCTTTTTTTCTTTTTTCTTTTTTTTTTTTGGAATACTTTACATGATTTTTGAAGTCTTTTAATTGAAATTGGAGGATGTTTTAAAGATATAAAAAAAGGAAGGTATGGAAGGGGGGAATGAGAAATGGATTTTGAATAAGTTTTTATGTTTAAATTGAAGAATGTTAATAATAATAATTTTTATTATAATAATTGGGTATTTATTATTTATTGTTTGTTAACAAATATTCATGATCCTAATGGTTTTATATCTTCAATGGTATAAATGTTCGATAATTGCGCCATTGATTAATGCAAAAGAAAAAAAGAAAGAGAATACTGTCTGTATTCTATTGAAAATATTTTTACTTTAATTATTGTATTACTTATTATAAAAATATTCATACGTTAATCATTTTATAAAAGATATTACGATTAATAAAGTATTTTAATCAAAATATATATGAATATAATAATCGCTTAGTATTATTTAATATGAATGTATAATATTTATAATAAATTCAGACGTAACATAAAAACAGACTTCGTCATTTACACTGATATTACGTTTTAACATTTTATCATAAACACTTATCAATATATTCATATACATACATATATATAAATCTATATAAAACAGTATAAATATTTAAAATATTTAAACATATATAATAAACCTACACCCAATTCTAACACTTAATTACTTATACTGATCACTTACATTACTTCTCGATATTTTATCATAGATATTGATAAAAATATAAAATATATCAATGTATACAATACTTATCATTACGCGCACACACACACACACACACACATACCTACAAAATACTTTTATTTATTAATTAATAAAAATATCGATCCTATAGATAACACCAAAATAAAACAATCTCATACATATAAATTTATTCGACATAAAATCCCATAAATGGATTTAATCTATATGCTAAAACGTTTTATCGTGCCGATAGAAAATAAGATCGTTCGGTAGAAGAAATAGAAGTGGTAGGTAGAAGATAGGTAGGTAGGTAGGTAGTAGGGTCGCGCGTGAGTTAACGAGGTCGAACGCATCACGGAGATCGGGGAGCGTGGTGTTGCAGAAGCGAAAGAGACGATGCGGATAAGTCGCAAAGTCACGTTACACGTGGTGCTCACGTACGTTACGTGAGTATAGGTAGGTAGGTAAGTACGTGAGGGTGATCGAGAGGAGGACAAGCACACGCGAGCTCCCGTCGTGACCTCACTTTCTAGAATCCTTTAAGTACGAGGCGCCTCTTCGAGAACTTCGATTCGCGTAATCCAACTGGTTTCTCGATTATCGATTAACGAACGAACAATTTCAAGGATTTTTCAAAATGTTTCATTTAATCGAATCCATTAAAATGTTTTATCTAACTTTCACGTAATTTTAGAAAATCCGACGATAAAAAATACACGTTCAGAAAATTGACAGGACAGGTAGAAAAGGAAGAGACAGAAAGAAAGAAAGAAAAAATGTAAAATTAGAATTTTTTTTTTTTCTTTTCTTTTCTTTTTTCATTTTATATACCTACAGGGTGGTCCTCGTAACGGTAACCGTGATTTTTGAGGTACTTACGATAATTTGACCGAATAAAAAAAGAAGACGTAATTGACTACACTTTCTTTTCTTTTCCTTTTTCTTCTTTTTTCTTTTTTTTTCGATAAAAAACGTGACTTTTTTTTTGTTAAATAACAACGTGGAGAATGGTATGTTACGACTCACGTTTTAAATTTGCTAATGCATAATTTTTTGCTATCGAGATAATTCGTTTTGATACATGACGTATATCATTAAAAAGTTTGGGTGATCATTCTTTTTCATCGAAGACACAAACTGAGAAAAATATTTCAGTCAGTTGTTATCATCATTGTTCTTATTTAAGAAATTTAAGATATTTGAAAAGTTTTGAATTTCTGTTCGTGACTATTTTCTTTTCTTCTTTTTGTCAAATTATCTTAAATATTTCAAAAATCATGATTACCGTTAGGAGGACCACCGTGATATATAAAAAACACACATATATACATGTGTATGCGTGTGTGTAGGGGAAGGGAACGGACAAAACGGCCGCTCTAAGCTTTATTATTCATTCGTGAGACAAAATATCAAAAGTATTAAATTATCGAATGCTCGATAATACGGATAAAATAAATGAATTGCATAATCCCGACAGATCTTAATATTAAAGATTATTTTGGGTTTAAAATTAAATTTGAGTTGTTCAAATTAAATTAATACGCATTCAGATATGTTTTTATTTTATATGGGGTAAAACAGGAGTGAGAAGAGGAGAAAACAAATCCATGAAGATTTCGCTGATGAAAAAAAAATAAAACAAAACAGAACGAAGCAAAACAAAATAAAATAACTTTGTTATTTTTCACAGATCTGGCGCAGATTCGTGCTTTGGTCGAATCGACGGGAATGCTTGGTGGTTCGACATGTCCTTCCTGCGAGATGCCCTTCGACAAAGGGAAAAAACGACGACTGATCGATTCCTGCGGGCACGAGAGATGTTACTCTTGCCTTTTCCGTAGCGAGGCTTGTCCACTGTGTATGAGGGCAGAACATCAACGAGCGGATCTCAATGGCGACGATGAGGAAGACGAAGAAGGTTTGATCGATGGTAGAACCTTCGGTGAGGAGTTCGTCGTCGGTTCTACCATCGAACCTATGTCAACCCTTTTACCTATCGATGGTGCTTGGATCGATGATTCATCGACGATTAACTCACTTTGCGGCAGTCCAAGGCCACGGAGTAAACTCACGACGCGGGCCAATCTAACGTCTAGAACAATCCACGTGAGTTTATTATAAAATTTTAATACTTAACTTATGAAATTTTACCTTTATATATATATATATATATGTTTATTTGTATATATTCTGTATATATATATATATATACACCTTTTTATATATACATGTATTTATTTATATATATTTATATATATATATATATATACACACATTATGAAATGTTAATTAGATATCCTTAGATATTTTTAGATATTCCTAAAGGGGGATAGTAATTTTACTAACATCGTTTATGTTATTTTACTTGCACATCTGGAATTTTGTTTTGTTTTCTTTTTTTTTTGTATCCTTTTCTTTTCTTTTTTATTTATTATAGTACTTGACATTTTCTTTTACAAATTAGTACACATCTGTCGTACTGTTTACTAATCGACTAGAATCTATTTAGTAGTCTACGATCGTAAAGAGTTAAGAAAAGGTATAGAATTTTTCTTTTCGATTAAAAGAACGAAGATGTAAATAAAAGACGATGACGCACGTATGCGGACGTCCGTGTATCACCTTCAACTATTCCTCATTCGCTTCTATTTATTTTTTATTATATTTTTTCTTTTCAGTATTTTTATCAATTAATGAATAAGTACTTCGTGAAATAAATGATCAATGTATATGAATACTTTTAATCGGTATTTATAATAATAAAAATATTAATAATTACAATATATAAATTAATTTATTTATTTTACAATATATAAATTAATTTATTTATTTTACAATATATAAATTAATTACAATATATAAATTAATATTTTACGTACAGAGATTTTATGACGAATATCAATGATTTGTTAAAAATATTGATTGAATGTATTTAAAAAGTATTAATCGTAAAAATAGCAGTTTTTCTCTATCAACCATTTTCTATCTGAACAAATTTTCGAAAATTCTTTCAATTGATATCACGATCCATTTTATAAAAATATTTATTGTTATTTTATTTTATAAAATGTTTAGTATAACTGTTACGACGAAACTGTTACTTACGTTATATGTATTTATGGTAAAACGATATATATATATATCAAGAGAACAATCTGTACGATACGTGTTTCGTGTTAGATTGACAATGAAATATCGTTAATTATCCTCGTTTATCGTATGAACGATTTATCTCTTCTCCTCAACGAACATTCTCCATTGCTTGTTGGTCACGCGAATTTCTAAATGAAAACAAATGTTACTGCTATACTTAATGTATTCCTTTATTTTATTTCTCAGCAACGAGACAACCTGGCTGACAACGTTTCAACCGGGGAGCATGCTAAAGGATCGAAAAGTAAAATGAACTCGCCGTTGAACTCTCATACTCGACAAAAACCTCAAATGATGACTCAGAGTACGTACAAATTTAATTCCAAAAAAATAAATAAATAAATAAATAAATAATAAAAAAGAAAAAAATTACATTTGACGTAGTTATCTATTCAATTGATCGTATTTATTCTACTTGAATGTTTTATTCTCGATTGTGAATAATCGAATATTATTTTTTAAAGAACTTTTTTGTTAATTAATAATGATAACATTGATAACATGAAAGACATTATATTTTTTCAATAATCAACATTAGATCTTTCTCTCTCAATCCTCGTAAAATAAATCGTTATATTCGAATGAAAATTATTAAACAATTTTTTTTTATATTCTATAAACATTTTTACAAATTTCTCAGGTTGTCCTACGCCGCCCAATCAACGAAGAAGATTCTTTCTGAATCCTAAAGTATTGAGAAGTTCCTTTGGACCGCAAAGATCGTCCAGACGTGGAACCTCCTCACCTGAACCACCCACGGCTGATAATCCTTCTGCATTGTCAGGTATATTAACAATTTTAATATCTTAATATTAATTCCGATTAAAAAAAAAAACAAAAGAAAAAAGAAAAAGAGAGGAAGTTTAGAAAAACATTTTTTCGAACGAGATCTCTTTTCAAAACAAATTATTTATCTATTTTGAGTCCATCCCTAAACAAAAAAAAAAAAAAAAGATACAAAAAAGTAGGAAAAAGGAAAAAGAAACAAAAAAAAATACGTGTAAAATAAAGAGAATTAAAAATAATAATAACAACGACAGCGATAATAAGTATAATAATAGTAATAGTAATAATAAAATAAAGCGAGTAGAGGTTCGCGATTAGGCTCGACAAAAAAAGAAAAGAAACGAAAATATTCACTTATCATTACACACAAAATACGAACGTGCAGCATGGATGGCATCATCTTGGGAAGGAAAATCAAGATGGCCAGGTCTGGTTCTGGGAAAAATCAAATCTTTATGGAGCAACAGTCAAGGAACGGCAAACGATGGACTTAATCAGCTAATCGATTCTTCCAATAAACTTGCAGGCAGGAATTACATTTTCAAGAGTGTGCGCTTTTTATCTATCTATCTATCTATCTATCTATCTATCTATCTATCTATCTATCTCTTTTTCTCTTTCTATATATGTACGCGTGTGTTTTCTGTGACGTTGCTAAAAGGTTGCTCCAAAAGTTCACCGATTAATGAAATCCTTGAACGCAATATATCGTTCACGTTCGAGATCGATCAAGAAATATCATTGTAGCATGATTACTTACTCACAGCATGGAGTTGATTGTCCTCTTTCTTTTTTTTTTTAATTCTTTTTTTATTTGTTATTTTTTTTTATTTTTTTATTTTTATTTTCCTACTCTCCCCTCTCCTATTCCCTTCACACACACACCCCTTTATCCCCACCTCTCCCTCATCTCGTTCCCAGACGCAAGATACGCACGATAATTAATAAAAGAGAAGAAGAAAAAGAAGAAGAAGAAGAAGAAGAAGAAGAAACGACACCGATCGTTCTGTTTATATTTCGTGAACTGTATAAAATAAGATTCTTAGATCTCTTAAAGAACGTATTAGAGAGAACGCATGAAACCGTCGTATCAAACGGTTTTTATAATAATTTATGTATATTACATGACGTTCGTTAAACACATATTTGGATTGTCGAATAAATCATACAAATTTTCTTTATTTCTTTATCGATCTGATACGAATACTATTTGATCTTATCGTCGTATTTTAGACGACGAAGGTGGTTGCGTGAAACCGTTGTCCTCGAAAACACGAAAGTCCTCGCAATCGGATCTTTACATGAGGTTGGGTCTATTGCTCGGTGGTAACCATGGACGAGAAAATTCACCGGTTGATACTACGAACTATTTTACGAGTGCGTCCAATCGTGTTCCCGTTAATACTGGTATTCAAAGGTAAATATCATTCGTCTAAAACACATACATCATCATCATCGTCGTATATATCGAATCGCATCATACGAATAAATTTAGAAAAATATTCGTAGCAAAATTGTTTGTTTAGAAATTAACAAATTTGGAAATTTCGTTGTTAGAGCACCCATGCAAGGTCACGATAGTTCGGCAGCATCGTTCAGCAGTTTAACGAGCTTCGAGACGCAAACTCTCGCATCGACCAATACCAGTCCAGTATCAACGTTAACAGGTACATCGAGCGAAACCGAAGCCGCTGCTGCTTTACGTTCAACGAATAAACCGAAGAGCAAGATAAAAGGAAAAATAAAGTCGAGAGATTGCGACAGTGCCGGTAGTTTGGTATCAATCTCAACCTCGGCATCAGCTTCTACGTCGATGTCGATGTCGATGTCAGTTTCCGTTTCCGGTCTTTCGAACGGTAGTTCGAGCCCGTTAACACCAAGAAGACATTCCGTTAATGCCTCGCAATCGAATCAACCCAATGAGGAAGTAAATCAATTTAAGAACCGACGAACCTGCGTTAGAAGATCGGCCAGGGCTGGTAACGTCAAGGGAAGCATCGACCCCAAACGTAAATCAATTAATAATATTATTTATAATTCGATCGATCGATTAATTCTCTAAGGAAAATGTTTTTTAAGCGATCGATTAGTTTCTCTAAAAAAAAAAAATAAATAAAAAAGTAAAACGTCAGCAATTGCATTTCAAGAAAAAGAAAGAAAGATTTGTTAAACGAAATTAAAATCTTTTATGCAAATCTTTCTTTTATTTTATTTTATTTTATTTTATTTTATTTATTTATTTATTTATTTTTTTATTATTATATTTTCTTTTTATCTTTTATTCTCTTAATTTACGTACTTTTGTAATTGAAATGAAGACAGCGTTATCCGAAACGACATAACAAAATATATTCTCATTAAACATTTCTTGATATTTTTGATGTATAAAATTGGAAATTAGTATCATATACCGCGTGAAGATTGCATGATCGATCTTTCTAAACGATCTATCAACTTTGAAATTAAATATTTTATCGATGATTTGTGCAAAGTATAAAAGTTAATAGTGTTTTTTGGGGAACCAAAATTTTCGAATTCCTTTACAAGACCATGTGATAAAAGAGTCAGAGTTTTCATCAAATATATTTCTTTCAAAGTTGATCAAATTTTTCAAGATCATCCCAGGAAAATCAAACAATAGTAAAAAATCAATTAATAGATGCTTATTAAAATCTTATCGATTTCAATCCCTATAATTTATATGATAATTTTCTATGATAATCGATCGTTTCGAAACATTGGACTCCTAACTGTATATATAATTAAAATAAAACGGTATTAAATATCTTAATTCGATACGATCTTTTCAGTACGCTTCGTACAGCATCACGCCACGTCACAACTGACACTTAAGCCATTATTCTTCGAAGTTCCTCTTCTCGAAACCGAGCCCTTATTCACAGGACGTATCTGGCTACTTCACGAAATATTATCCGTGATAAACAGTTCGAGTCCTGGTATATTAATATCCGGATCACCTGGTACAGGTAAAACGGCATTGGTATTGCAGTTGGTGGAACATAGTTGTTTTGGAAGGCGACGCGTGCAACCGGTTCCGCCGGAAATAACCGAGGAGATCGAGAACGATAGAGAAAAATCAAATGCCTCGAGTACTCTTCAATCGAATGTTAGGCGCACCAATGAAAAGGTAATACGTTCTTTCCAACATTAACATCATGACCGTACGTTAATAACAATATTGTTAGATAAATCATGAATTAATTCTTTTTTTTTTTTTTTGTTTTTTGTTTGTTCGTTTTCTGTTTTGTAGGTTCGAGAATTAGCGTCCCACGTCGTGGCTTATCATTTTTGTCAAGCCGATAACAACAGCACCTGTCTTGTACCAGATTTGATTCATTCGTTAGCCGCACAATTATGTCAGGCACCTCAGCTGATCGCTTACAGGGAATATTTATTATCCGAACAACATCTACAAGGCTCCCTGTCGCAAAGAGAGTGCACCGTAGATCCGGATCTTGCTCTTTCAAGAGGCATCATCGAGCCGCTCTTAACATTAAGAAAAGCTAACAGATTGCCTGAATCTACGATGGTAAATCAATTGATTCGTATTTCATTGACATGTAATTATTACTTAGATACAATTAATTCATAGATTTAATCAATATTAAATTCAAGTATAAATACATTGATGATGTATTGATAAATGTTTAGGTTAGTATTAAATTCAATTAATACTAAATTAATTTTTTTTTTTTTTTTTTCAAGGAAAGTAAGAGCCATCTATCTATTATAGTATCAAATTAAATATAAACTGATCAAATCGGCTTGCTCAGATTTCTTTTTTTTTTTTTTTGTGTATTTAATTACCGTGACAATCAAGTTTGATAAAAACAAGAAATTTCAATGTACATTAAGAAAACGTTTTTTTTTTTTTAATATCAAAATTAAACATAAGGAATATTAACTAATCACAAATGAATTGATAAGTTTTTCTATATTTAATATCATCGTTTGATATTCATCCTTCCTTTAGAATTTCTTCTTTCTTCTCTTTTTTTTTTTTTTTTTTTTTTTTTTTTTGGAATAAATAAAAACAATTAGTAGATTTGTAATAACAGCGTTACGTAATTATTAACATACGTTTTCATTATTAATTCTATTATGAAAATAATTGTATTCTTCTCTTTTTTTTTTCTCTCCGATTTTTATTCGATAAAAAAAAAATTGGTCAAATTTTTAATTTCAATAGGTAATTCTCATCGATGCCGTTTGCGAAGCAGAATATCACAGACCGGACAGAGGTGACACAATAGCGTCCTTCTTAACAAGGCACGCACCTAATTTTCCAAGCTGGCTTAAGGTCATTTGTACGGTTAGAACACAATTATTGGAATGCGCGAAACAACTCCCTTATACCAGGATATCATTGGACAAAACTTCAAACGATGTTGCTGGCAACAACGTCACGAAGGATTTGTCCGATTACATTGGTTATAGACTCGCTCAAAGTCCTGCGATACAGACTAACGTAACCGCATCCGTTAATGGAAAAACGGAATCATCATGTAGCGCCAATCAAACGAGATTTGCCTCGCATTTATTAACACTCGCCAGAGGAAGTTTTCTCTTCGCCAAATTAACCTTGGATCTCATCGAAAGTGGACATCTCGTTGCTAAATCAGCGAGTTACAAAGTAAGAAAAGAAAATGATTTTGTATTTCTATTTGAAATTATCTTAAATATTCGTAAAGATATTTAACAATGTCGGTTCAATAACGTCGATTCAATTTCTTCAAGGTCAAAATTAATGATCTTTTCTTTTTTCTTTTTTTTTTTTTTTTCTTAGGTTCTACCAGTTTCCCTCGCACAAATCTTCCAATTACATTTCAACCTGAGATTTCCAACGGGGACCTCCTTCGACAAGGTCCAACCTCTTTTGGGCGTATGTCTGGCTGCATTGTATCCCCTAACTCTACTAGAAATTTATTATTCGATAAATTCGTTAACTACGAATCACTTCGTTTCCTGGGAGGACTTCATGCAGAGATTCAAGGTGAATTAAATATATTAGTTAAGAAAAAAAAAAAATGTAATTTTAATACTTGTCGATTGGTATATATATATCAAAAAAATAAAACATATATATATATATATATATATCTTGCACGCATAACTGATGATGAATATTATGGTACGTAAAAAAGAATGTAAGGTCGTTTACAAGACGAGTTAATGCGATTTGTTTAAAAAAAAAAAAAAAGATATACTAATGATATAATTGTATCTCGTTGTTTAGATGCTCTCTGGGTTTCTCGTGAAACGACTAGACGACACATATATGTTCTTTCACCCGTCGTTCAGGGAATGGTTAATGAGAAGAGACGAAGGTGAATCTACTAAGTTTCTCTGCGACCTGAGACTCGGCCATGCAGCTATTGCGTTTAGATTATCGCGTCTACAGGCACCATTGGACGGTGAAAAAGCTTTGGAGCTTGGCCATCACGTTTTGAAGGCACACGTTTACAGAGGTGTTGCCCCTTGTTGGCCATCACGCGATTTACAAGTAATTATATTCGTAAAAAAAAGAAAAAAAAAAAAAAACAAGACAAAAAAATTATATATAATGAAATTATTATTATATATAAAAGATATACAAAACGAAACGAAATAGAAAAGATTGTTGAATTATACATCCAAAATTTCTAATTAATAATACAGAAAAAGAAAAACGAACGAACTAATCGTGATTATTTAATCTTCCTTAGGCAATCTGGCTAGCCTCATCCACGGAATGCGTTTCCTCGGCACTGTGCACATTACGTAATATTTATAGTCCGAATGTAAAAGTATCAAGATTGCTTCTGCTGGCAGGAGCATCACCGAATCACGTAACCGAATACTTGGGCAACGCACCGGTTCTTTGTATGTACGCTCACGAAGGTTCAGTAGAGATGGTCTCGCTTCTTCTCGAATTTGGTGCGGACGTTGAATTAACTAATAGCCAAGGTTGCACGGCATTGTCTCTCGCGGCAGCACGAGGTCATTGTGACGTTGTTAGAAGGTATACGTAAATATCGATCGATTCCAATTCTCTTATGTCGAATTAAATTCTTAAAGAGAGGAAGAGAAAAAAAAAATTCGTTAAAAATATTGACATAATTAATTAACTAATATTTATTAAAAATTCTTAGATTAGCCGCAGCTGGAGCTTCCCTTGGTCACGTCGACATGGCAGGACAATGTCCATTGGTACACGCAGCGCGACACGGTAAATTGTCCGTAGTTGGTTATCTCTTGGCGTGCGATTGGCTCGTACCGAGCGGTTTAAAAATCTCCGAAAACGTGTCGTCGGAGATAAGAAGGGAAGAGGCTGCTCAGCAAGCGGTCGTCGCAGCTGCTGCTCAAGGTCACGAGTCGATCGTCGAGTATTTGTTGGACATGGCCGAGGTTATAGTCGATTTACCGGACACGTTGATCGGTGAAACCGCTTTGACGGTTGCCGCAGCGAATGGCTCGACTACAACAGTTTCCGCACTTTTGGCTCGTGGTGCTAGCCCGTTGGCTGTTAACGCTAAAGGTCTCTCGCCGTTGATGCTGGCCGCGAGAGAAGGTCATTGGGGTACCGCTGAAAGACTCTTACAAGGAACTCTCTCAAGCAGTACCGACACTGTCCTCGATGACGCGTTAACGTTATTGGACCAACGCGACCCTTCTGGTCGTACGGCGTTGATGTTAGCTGCCTCGGAAGGTCATACCAATCTCATCGAAATGTTTCTCGATAAAGGATCCGTAATCGAGGCCAAAGACAAGGAAGGCCTTACCGCTCTTTGTTGGGCATGCGTTAGAGGAAGATTAACCAGCGTACAAAATCTTCTCGATCATAACTCTGACGTTAACACGAGCGACAACACCGGTAGAACACCTTTGGATTTAGCCGCGTTTCAGGTATTTCTTTTTCTCTTTCTATAATAAAATTCGATAACCAGGTATAACCAGAGGAAAGACGTATGAAAATATTTTTATTCCTTCCAATATTTTCTTTCGATATTTAGGGTAATCCAAAGCTCGTGCAATTGTTACTTGAGAAAGGAGCTGCTGTCGAACACGTTGACTTGCACGGCATGCGACCATTGGACAGAGCAATCGGATGTCGCAATATACCGGTTGTACAATGTTTCTTACGACGAGGTGCCAAACTCGGACCAGCTACTTGGGCAATGGCCGCTGGAAAACCCGATGTCTTGCTTATATTGTTGAACAAACTTCTGGAGGATGGAAATGTACTTTATCGAAAGAGTCGTTTAAAGGAGGCCTCTCATCGATACGCATACGCTCTTAAAAAATTTCCTATCTCGCCTGAGGAGGATTGTCAGGGACAGGAACAGGGTCACATGATATTGCAACTTCAGAGTTTTGCTCAATTGCGATTGAACTTCTTCCTGAATCTTAGCCGGTGCAAGCGCAAGATGAACGTAATACTTTTGATTTTATCTTTTTATTATTTATGTTAATTCTTTTAGATTGATGCGTTTTATTCTTTTCTTTTCTTTTGTTTTTCTTTTTAATTTTTGTAATCCTTTTTTTTTTCTTTTTCTTTTTTTTTAATTTTCCTTCTTTTTCTTCATTTTCTTTTTTTTTTTAATGTTAATTTTGTAATTGTTTCTAATTAACACATTTTATTATTATTTTTTTTTTCTCTCTATATACGTTCAATGATGTTTGTAAACAACGTTCTTACGATTTCTCAAAGTCTTCTTTCTATCGTGATTTATTTGTTAATAATTATGTCGCGATATAATATCAAATATTCATTTTGATGATAGTTCATCTAATACCATCGACTTTTTGATTAGTATCATAAATGTTTAAAAGTAATTATTAAAAATAGATAAAATATCATTTTTCTTTTGTCACTTTACCAGATTTGTAACTTTTTAATTAGTATTCCAAGCGGTTAAAAATAATATTTCCAATTTAATATTAATTATCTGTTTTACTGCTAGTAAAAGAATCGTTCTTCTACTTTTTAATCAGTATCTTAGAAAAGTAATTTTTCCAATAGCTAACGAAAAGAGACATTTAAACGTAGAAAAGTCTGATTAACGTTAACGCTTGTAGCAGTTAAGAAAAAAATAAAAAAAAAAAAATTAAAAAGACAATACAAATTACAGCGCCGGCGTCAACGAGTTAAAATTATAGTAAATGCATATAGACTTAAGAAAAAAAGAAAAAACAAAAAATTAATCACCTTTGAAGAATAGCGACTCCTTATTGATCTTTTGCTTTTTTTTTTTTTTTTTTTTGAATGTTACAAGTACGTGACAATTAATACACGATTATTCATTTTATCGTAGGAAGGTGCAGAAGCCATTGAGCTTGCCGAAGAAGCATTGAAAGTCCGACCAACGTCTTACGAAGCGTTTTACGCGCGTGCAAAAGCTCGAGTTGACGTTGGTTTGCTCGAGGAAGCTATGTCGGACGTACAGGAAGCATTACAAATAGCACCGGCACAAAATCGTCAGGACCGTCGAGTTTTAATCGTTCTAAGGGATGAAATAGTCTCACGAATCGACGAGGCTAATGCGAATAAAGAATCAAACGATTGTAATAATCGATCGCGTCTACGTGCTTCCGTCGACACTCTTACGGAATTATAAATATTATTGAGATATCGACACTCGATCTACAAAGAGAAAAAAGAGAGAAAGATAGAGAGAGAGAACATTTTTTTTATTTCTTTTTAACAACCCCCGTTATCGATAATTTCCGATCGTCTCGAATTTAAGGCTTAATGACGATGATTTTTATTATTATTAATAATATTATTATTATTGCTATCATTATTATTATTATTATTATTATTATTATTATTAATATTATTATTATTATTAGAAAAAAAAGAAAAACAAAAAAAAAGGAGAGAGACAGAGAGAGAGAGAGAGAGAAAAGGAAAAAGAGAAAGAGAGTGATTTATTAACTTATTTAATGATTATATCATTCGTCACTATTCTCCATTTTGATTTGATCGCAACCGATCGTTTTAATGCAAACACGATTTACATGCCACACCACTTGCTCTTTAATTTTGTTTTATTATTGTCGTATACCGATTCGGGATATTATATTTATGCGTAATATTTAAATTGATTAATCGTGAACGTAAGTACTGCCAAGTATGAGCAAGTTCCAATGCTCGTACTCTATTTAGCAATTATTATATATTAATTAGGTATTACGGTATATATATATATAAGTTTGATTAAATGGAGAATTATTTAATGAAAAAACGTATTAGGTGTTTCTTTTATATATATATATATATATATACAACAGAGAAACGCACAAAACTGTCGAAACAAACGGATTCTTTTTATGTAAGAGATTTAATTACTGTGCACAAACTTGATTCTAATACAAAGAAGAAAAGAAAAAAATATATATATATATATATCTGTATTATATATGTATATGCAATTAAAAATTGGCTTACGTAAGAGTATCCGTTGTAGTAATAATAAAAAATTATTTAATAATTTCTTTCAGTATTTTCGTTAATTTTTCGTAATAATAAAAAAAGAAAAAGAGAGAAAAAGAATCGAACGACGATCGCACAAAAGAAAATTCGTATGAATCATTCGAACGTGAATATAATATTTATATAAAAGAAAGTTATATAAAGTAAAGCTTTAATTGAAAGGATGAAAAAAGAAATAAAAAGCACGCACACGCACACGCATGCACGTATATATAGAATATTATTTATAGATATAATATGACTCATATAAAATGTAATTTATGAATGCACTTATCTTGCCCGGCGCGTGTACGGTTATTTTTCTTTTTTTTTTTTTTTTTTTTTTCTTATGTTACCTATTTGTTATATTCTAGTGCTTGTTTAATAAATATTTTTATAGCCTTTATTATTATACGAATTTTTATATACAACATATATACAATAGGTATATATATATATATATATATATATATATACCTGTGTGTGTGTATATCCTTTACAATATATGCAATAAAATAATATGCAATAAAAAAATATAAAAGAAACTATTAACTTTATAACAAAAGTATAAAATCGAACAAGATGACCGTACGCGTGCAATACATAATACATACATATACTTTTTTGCATATGTAATCGTAAACATCGAATTCGCATAATATCGGACACACACACACATATATATATATATATATATATATATATATATATATATATATATGCGCGTTTTTGTAGAAAAAGAGTGTTTTAACAAAATTAACCGTAGATACGTAAAAATTTATTTTATATGGTATTTAAGGATATAGACGAATCACACACGATGAACTATTATTATTATATTATTATTATTATTATTATTATTATTATTATTATTATTATATTATTAATATTAATATTATTATTATTATTCAAAATGTCGCTTAAAAGCATCGAAGAAAAGAATGATAAAGAGAAACATAAGAGATGTTATTGACCTTACCGTAAAGAAAGAAGGTGACAAATAAACGAACATTTTTCATTTTTCATCTTTTTTTTTCTTTCTTCCTTTTCATTTTTTTTCCTTCTTTTTTTTTTACTTTTTCTCTTTTTTCTTTCGTTTTTCTTCTTATTTTCCAAATAGGAAATCGATTAATTGCATATATATCGTTATATCTCATTGTTGACAATGTGGATACATAATATATTATTTTAGAAAGTGTCCTTATATATTAAGCGTGCGCGAACGATCGTATATATAATAATAAATGCAATCGATCGTAAAAACGAAAAATAATCCATTAAAATTACGTTAAGGGAGGGAAAAAATGTGATAGAAGCAAAAACAAGAAAAAAAAGTAACTAAAATTTAGAACCTTCGACCATGTTTTTGTTTTTTTCTTTTCTTTTTTCTTCTTTTTTTTTTCTTTTCTATTTCTTTTTTTTTTTTTCGAAATAAAAAATAGAAGTAGAAATATTATATCGAAGAATAATATGTTTCAAATGTATCGGTATTTGTTAATGTACAAAATAAATTCGTTATTGTATTTACGTTACGCACGGTGTACGAACGAAAATTATATATATATATATATATATAAATTCTTACATGTATAATGACATTCAAATATATAAGCATACTACGAATAACATACTTTTTACAATCGAACGTAACTTCTTATCTAAATATGCGTTTGGTCTTGCGTTTGAGGCAATTATGTCGACAAGTAAAATTACTCTTTCTTTTTTTTTTTTTTTTTTTTTTAAGTACACTTCAAATACACTTTTCGATAATTTGTATGCGCAAAGTTACGGAGTTATTTCATTCTTTTCCATTTTCTTTTTCTTTTTCTTTCTTTTGTCCACTCTTTTTTCTTAATATTCGTGCGCTCGCGACAATTCGACGAGATTCTTCTTAAAAAATGATAAAAAAAGAAAAAAGAAAAGAAAATCGATATCACAAATTTTTATATTGTTGCGACGACAGCATCGACTTTTTTGTTCTTGTGGTTCGTTTCGTATTTTATTTTTTGTTTATCGTTCTTTTATTTCTTTTTTTTCATTTCTTTTTTTTTTTTTTTTGTTGTTTTTCTTGTTTATTTTTTTGTTTGTTCTCTCAGCCCCGTACATTTCCAAAGCAGTATAATTGAGAAATTTTTGAATATTATGATTTTTGTGTATACGCATATTTTTTTTCTTTTCTCTCTTTCAATATTTTTGCACAAGGAAAAATACTGTTATCAGCGAATCAAAGATCGAGAATATATAGTGCTCGAATAGTATATTTCGAGCGTATTAATTTTTTTATTTATTTTTGCCGCTCATACAGCACTGAAACCCGCCCTCCTTCGCTTACCCTCGGTAAAAAAAAAAAAAGAAAAAAATATATATATAAAATATCGTTAAACAAAATCGATTAACGTGGTCGACATTATTTTCGTTATCAAAGTGCATATATATTGGGTATTGTTATTGATTATCTTCACCTGGAACATCATCGCATTGTATAAGCATTTAAGTACTTAATTACTTACATACTTATTTACTTATCTTACTTTCTTACGTACTTACTTATTTATTTACTTACTTCAAAAGACAATCGTATCGATCCAGCATTACAAAAGTCTCTCATATCGAGAATATATATTGAACGTGTCGTTCCTTAATTAGGTACTCAAGTCAATTTAAATCACCCCATAGATTTGACAGATTTTACAGAAAGTGTTATACTACTACCACCATTATTACTAGCAAGTAGTGGTATATAACTATTTATGTATATATTTATGCACGTATTTCTCGAGATCGTTATATCAAGATCATCCAGGATCTTGACGATCAACTTGACGATAGGTCATACTTTTTTCTCGTTCTTCGACCTTTCATTCTCTCTCTCTCTCTCTCTTTCTCTCACTCACCTTATCTCTCTTTGTCTCTCATTTTCCAAAAAAAAAAAAAAGAAAAAAAAAAAGAATAGAACGAAAAAAAATTATATTGAAAACATAGAAATTATAGAATCAACATCTTCGTTTTGCTCGAACAATAAAATCCTCGAGATCGAAAAAAAAAAAACTAATATCTTGTTATAGCTATGATCGTATTAAACAATTAATGATAATCTGATAGCATAACGATCGAAGAACGAAAATATATGATACGACCGTGAGGAAGCATCCAGTGAGGGACCCGTTTAAGTACGCAGTTACGCATTTTAAAAATGAAACGTTTCCTACGATAATCAGAAAGGAAGCGTTTAAGTGCGTACTGCCTGGACGGGAGACAGTGTAGTATTAAGAAATGATAAAATAAGCCTCTTGTTTAGATCGTATAGGTTGGGCTAGTGACCTTTATTATACGTGTCCTTGTTTTGATAACCTTGGACATATCCCGATTGATCGGGTAAATCCTTTCGACCTGCTATACCCTTACCCTTACCACTCTCGTCGAAACGTTGTTTATGAGAACCAGTGTATTTAGTAACATCCGTCAAACGATCCACAGTCGATGCTGCTTTACCAGCCTGCAAGTCGTTTTTATTGATAATATTAAAGGTGACCACTCTTGAAGACTTCTTAGTCTATGATCAATCATTGATAGAATCAATTTCTAATCGATCAGTTAATTAATTAATCGTTATTGTTATTGTTATTGTTATTGTTATTGTTATTGTTATTGTTATTGTTATTGTTTTTGTTTTTATTTTTATTCGATACTAACCCCGGATACTCCTACCGTAACGCCTGGTGCACCACAATTCGCCATCTTGTTCTTCATTTCAACGAAATCGACCTTCTTACTTTTAGCGAGTTCCTCCAGGAACGATTTGTACTGATCGATCGCAAGTTTCATCGACCTAAGAACATTTTTAATCCATTGAAAGTTATTTCTTCGAGTATTAAATGTTATATTTAGTTTGATCTTTTTTTTTTTTTTTCTTACTTTTCTTTTCATTCAACTAGCTAATATAGGTTTTATACGTGATACTCTTTATCCGACTTATTTAACACGATCTAATTAAATCTAATGATTATTTATTTGTTGAAATGATTGATAGTAATTGGTTAGATCGAATTCGTACTTGTGTTTCTTGAAATAGATCCCGGTGTCCGTTGTTGTGATCTTCTTTCCATCGATCACCTTTGCCTGTTTCATCCATTTATCACTTTGGCTAAGTGTTATCGACTTTCCATCGCTCTTAGGATCACCGAATTTCGAGAAAGCCTTAAAATTCGCCAAAAAACTACCGGCTGGCGAACTAGCAGCTGGACTACCTGGCGTTGAATTTCCCGAATTAGCTGTAACTTCATCGAGCTTCATATTCGCAACTTCGTTCGTAACATTTAACGTAGTTGCCACCTCGTTCCCACTCTCGTTCTTTTCTTTCTCGATAGTACCGTTTTTTTCTGCCTCCATTTTTTTCACAGAATACTTTCTTAACTGCAAACAAAGAAAAGAAGAAAAAAAAAAACAATGATATTCGTCAAAGAAATACGTATCTTTTTGTAATGTTCATAAATTTTTTTAGTAATTTCTACGTAATGTTTTTAAAGTTTGTAAATCTTGATGGATATATTGTTGGGATTAATATCGTAAAAAGTTTACGAATTTTTTAATTAGATATGAATGGAAATACAGAGAGGGAGAGAGGGAGAACATTTTAAAAGTATTATAATTGAAATTGTTTGAATTAAAAAATGTTGACATCGTCTGAAAAGTAAAAAATTTGTTAATTAAATATTACGAAGTATCTCCAAGAGAGAGAGAGAGAGAGAGAGAGAGAGAGAGGGGGGGGGGGGAGCAGAGAAAAAAGATAGAGAGAATTAAATAATTATTATAATTGAAATTGTATGAATTAAAATTATAAAATTTAAATTGAGTTGAGAGAATATTTCAAGATACGAAAATTGTTTCAAAATTAAAAAATATCTAAATTAAATGTAACATTTCTCAAAGAGAAAGAAAGAAAGAGAGAGAAATTTTTTTAAGTAATATATTTGAAATATCTTTGAATGAAACATTTTGAAAATCGTTATATTGAGAAATTTGTTAATTAAATATTATGAAATAATATGGAAGATCGTGTATCGAATAATCGATCGACGTTATTCCTTCGATAAATAATTTCCAAATTTGATATCTTTCTTCATTTTCGATTAGAATCACTCAACCTTTTTAATCTCTACAAGATTGACAATCTTCAAACTTTCTTTTATCCTTTATTAATCGCGTTATCGATTTATTGTATATCAACCGTAAAATTTATCGCGTGCGATCAATAAAAGTGTTCGTGCATGCTCTCTAATTATTTACACTCGCGTTCATACTAGATTATGTTTTATCAAAAGTTGCTTTTTTCTTCTTTTGTTTCATTCTTGTTTTTTTCTTTTTTTTTTTCTCTTTTTTTCTGTTGTTTTTTTTCTTTTTTTTTTCTTTTCTACACGATTATTTTCTTCGCACGTTTCACTTACTTTTACACGCTTTGCAAAAACACTAATGCTAAATAGCATAATTTTTTTTTATTTTTTACTTTTTGCGAAAATATATTTTTTCCTTTATTTCTTCTTTGTTTATTTTCTTAATTATTTTTTCTTTCATTTTTCCCGACACATCAATTTTTCCTTCGTGCCTTCATCAAACAACATATTTTTTAATGAATGCATTTCAATATTTTGAATTTTTAAAGTTCGCGTTTTAAAGTTAACGCAAGTTTTTTATACTGTTAGTTTTTTAGATTTCTATGCAATCTTTTTTGTTTTTTTTTTGTTTTTGTTTTTGTAAAAGTTACTTCTTTTTTTCTTTTTCTTTAACATGACACCGTTATTAAAATCGATAACGTTATGTATACATCAATATTCTCACTATAATTATCTATTATAATTTTTTGCTACGTTAAATATTAGATATATTTCTATATATGAACAAATATTTAACTTTACATTACACTACGAACTGTTCTATAGAATCATCGATCATTATTTTTCGCGTGACTTCTCGCCAAAGGTTGGAATTAATTATTCTATTCGTAATTACGTAATTAGTTAAAAAAGTAATCGGATAACGTATCGCTATTAGAAACGTGTAAAATCCGTTTCAAATTCTTTTTTTCTTTTTTAATTTTTTACACGTTATTGTTCCCCATACGTCGGAATATAAATTCGTGATTTATGATAAATATTTTTTTTTTTTTTTTTTTTTATTTGATATGTCAGTAAGTCGATAAATTATTTTTTTATTTCTATATTTGCATACTTCTTTCTTACTTCGTCCACTTCCATGAATAAAAAAAAATATATATATATATATATATATCGTACACAATTTAATTTATGGGATATATGATATATGATGGAAATTTTAGGACGACGTCCTTGAATTTTATAGTTCAAATTTTAATTCGTTAAATCCTTGAAGAACGTAATGTTTTTACGATGTAGAAAGAAAAAGAAAAAGAAGTAATAGCCATTGCGATCGAATCAATGGCAACAGCTGTTTTTAAGCCCTCGAAGCGATGACATATCCTTTTAAATAAATGATCACACGAGAATGCAATTTCAGGTTTGATTCGTAACTTCAATCGTTAACATATATATATGTTAATGCATACATATATATATATATATATATATATATATATATATATATAGTATATATACATGTGCTTATAAAGCAACGATATTTTCGACGAAACTATGTCGCGAGTACTTGTACATAGTTGATTATCTTATAGACTGTATCAGAATTACGACCTTTAAACCGTAAACCAGTGATACGTAAATTATGTCATTTTATTTTTAATAATACGATAACGATTTTAAGTAATAATCTTTTTTTTTTTAATTTTTGGAAAACAAGAATAAAAGATATATATATATATATATATATCTTTTATTATTTGTATACGTATATACAATTTCATAAAATAATATAAATATTTTATATAATTTTACATATATAATTTAATAATGTGTAATTTCATTTAATTATATATTAATAAATATATATATATATATATTATTATATATAATCATTAATATACAATGAAATAAAATTTAAAGATCCCAACATAGAATGTCCATTTAAACAAATCTTACAATACTTATAAATTATATATTATATGATAATCATTATATAATATATATATATATATATACATAATTTATATTATCTCACTATTTTATCTTTAGAACGAATTATAATCCTCTGTAATTTACATCTTCGTTCGTAATACGATCTCGTGAAAAAACCGCACTAACATTACATTCATATTATCCGATTGAAAGGCTTCGCAACCACCTGACAGAACAAACAAAAAAAAAAAGAAAAAAAAAAGAAAGGAAAAACGAAACAAAAACGATCACAACAAAACCAACCAATAACAACAACAACACGAAGAGAGAAACGATGAGCTTATGTTAAAAAGTCACCGAACGACAAGTTGATGCGTCTAGTAAGGTCGTTGCTAAAGTATCGGATTATTTCAGAACCTATAAATAGAAATTACGACTGTTTGCGCGTATTAACGTGGTTAGCAGCATAGGTGACGTGTTATTAGGTAATGCATATATATATATATATATATATACACACACACACACACACAGACCGATCTCCAAGATGATCGTCATCATCGTCATCGATCATCGAAATCGAACGGTGTACTTGTTGTTTCTGATGATTCCTTTATTTTATCGGAGATATCGTGAATTCAAGAAAAAAAAAAAAAAAAAAAAAAAAAAAAAAAAAGAAAAGATGCGATATCGAAGAGCTTTTATCCAACTTTTACTAGAATGAAAAAAAGAATTGTAAATAAAAAAGAAACGTAAATTATCTAAACGATTAATAGAAAAGAATGTGAAAGAAACTATTTATTCTCGATGTCTCGTTTTTACTTCCTTCTTCTTCTTCTCTCTCTCTCTCTCTCTCTCTCTTTATCCTTTTTTTTTACGATTAAACGAATGAAATATCGATAGTAGGAAGGGAGGAAAGAAATTACATAACGTCGGTGCTTCCTCTTTCACTCTGTCTCTCTCTCTCTCTCTTTCTTTCTGTGTCTCTGTCTCTCTCTTTTTTTCATTCTCTTCTTTTAAAAAAAACAGGATGCAATAAACGAAGAAAACAAGTAAGACTTGATCTCTCTCTCTCTCTCTCTCTCTCTCTCTCTCTCTCTCTCTCCTTCTTTTTCATACTCTTTTTTTAAAAAAGCAAGATGCACTAAACCAGGAAGAAGAATAAGACAATCTTTGTCTATTAAAAAAATAGGATGCATCGAACAAAGAAGAAGAATAGGACATGATCTCGTATCCTCGTGAATCTCTCTCTTCCTCTCTTCTTTAAAAAAAAAAAAAAGGAAAATAAAGAGAATGCATTGCATATGAAAAAAGAAAGAATAGAATTTGATCTCTTTTTGAATATCTTGTTTTTTCTCTTCTCTTTCACGCAATTGGACGAACTTAGATATTAGACGATTGAGGTATAGTCAATCGAGCATAGATTCGTTCATAGAAATAACTTTTAGCTTAGTTAAAATTTAACAAGGGTTGTTCTTCGAAGGGCTCAACGATGAACGACGCTTGAAAGGAAAAAATGTGGAACGATCTTTGTAAGTATGTGTATATATGTGTGTGTGAATGTTAGTGAATGGGTGTGTGCATATATGTATGTATGTTTGTGTATATATATATATATATATATATATATACGTATATACGTATGTATGTGTATGTACAAAAAGCTCGAGTTGAAAAGCTGTTAAACGCGCCTATCCAAAGGGAATGTGTACCGCTCAGAGCGCATGTGTTCTATCGATCTACCCCAACAGAAAGCACGCAGTCACCCTCCTAACAAAGATAGAGAGAAAGAGGGAGAGAAAGAGAAAGAAAGAGATGAAGTGTATATCTTTGAACTTGCTTTTCGAAGCTCAACAGCAGCAGAAATAATAGCACCGTGGGTAGTCCTGTGTTAATCGAGAGACTTTTAATTATCTGGTTAGATCTACATATCGTAGGTCTAATTAAATAATTCATATAATATTTATATATATATTATTATATTATATATTATATATTATATAATTATATTATATATATTATACATTATACATTGTATTATATATATATATATATAAGTATATATAATATAATGTATAATATTATGTATCGTCCGATGCATAAAAATTGTACGGATTGTATAAGACAAAAATCCAAAAATGGCGAGTGGAAAAAAACACGAGACGAGTTTTTATTTCGCTTTTGCAAAATTTCGTTTCCATTGAAAATCTTATCACGTAGTAGTGGTACGATATTAAGGTAGTTGGGGCGGGGCGGTGGGTTAAAGAAGAGAAGCTAGACGTAAAATCGTAAATGTTCTTGACCCAGATTTTCTTCGAGCAACAACTCTAAAATATAGAAAAAAAAGAACAAAAATTTGTAACAATCTCGACGTATTCCTTTGTGAAATCGTAAAGATCGTTCTCGTTGACGCAATCGACGAAACGTGAATTGGTAGAATTAAAAAAATAAGTAATCGTTACGCGTAACGTTAGATAATAAAACAAATTAGATATCGACGATATTTCGTTAGGATGTACTTATCACTCTAAATACATGCACACTTTGCACATGGCATATTAGCAGATTAATAAAAAATCTTTATGGTTGGATCTTATCTTAGTTGGACGGTATATTTAAACGATCGTCCATCTATTTGTGGATGACGTTAATTCTGAAAGAAGATACGATATATGTCCTCCGTATCTGTATGTATCTATATGCGATATTACGTGTGTATGTGTGTGTCTAAGTATACACGAATGTAAAAATGTTTATAGAACACTCGTTAGTTTATCTTTTCCCTTTTTCTTCATTTTTTTTTTTCTTTTTTTATAGGGTTCATAAAATAAATACCCTACCCTAGATCGTTCGTTTCACCTTTTTTCTATTCCACTTCGACGAAATGAAAAATTAATTTTGTTTTTTTTTTCTCGTTCTTCTTCTTCTTCCTTTTCTCTCTCTCTCTTTTTCTCTCTTTTTTCGTCTTTTATTTTTATCGCACAAACAAAAATCGGATATTTTTGGATAACGTTTAGGAAGTTACGAATAAAAGCTATCGCGGTAACATTGATTAATACCGACGCGAGTTCATTCGCGCGATTCCAGCCAAGAGGAGGCTAAGAACGAGACTGAACCATCGCTGTGCTTCCATCTATAACGATATCCCCACCTACTAAACACCGAGAGAACTTTGATTTCTTTACGTTGCGGAAGCTGCAAAGCTTCCGTACGAACGCGGACGTCTTTGAATTTTATTCTTTATTATTATCGAATAAATAATTCAAACTTCGTGTACATACATCAAGATAATACATATTCCTTATCAAAAAACATATATATGAATGTATGTGTGTGTGTGTGTGTGTGTGTGTGTTTACATGTATAAAATGTATGTGTTAATTAATACGTTTTGTAGAATTAATAATTAAATATTATTGTTATATGTGTATGTGTATATATATATATATTTATATATAATTAACAGATACAATGCTTGATTAATTAATCCTTAGTTAATCAATATTTTTAACAAATCTTTGAGAATAGATTGTTTTAAACTGTATTTCTTATCATTTTATCGATAACCGATTCAATTTTTTTTTTCTTTTTTTTTTTCTTCTTTTTTTTTTTTTTGGTGTATTCCCTTATCCCCGTATCTTATCTTATATATTTAGTATACTCTAGTCTGTTTCTTCATAAAATCATTCGCGATAATTGTCGGATATAAAATATACGATAAAACTTAATAATATTTCAACTTCTGAATGTTCGTGCAATGTTTATTTCAAATTTTAACGCATCAAATACTTTTGCAGTGAAACAACACAATATTGCTTGAAATACTTTCAATTTATTTGTTTTTACATGATAGACGAAATGAATAAAAAAAATAAGAGAGAAAAAATTCGTATAGAAAAAAAAAAAATACATATAGTATACATTATTGTATCAATGGAAAGTAAAGGATTGATTACAGATAAAAAAAATAATAAAATAAAATCATATCAAAAATCATGATTCAATATCTTATCGTTCTTACGTGCTTATTTTTTTTTTTTTTTTTTTTTTGTTTCATTGGAAGACCCCGTATATAAAAGTTTTTAATAGATTTAAGTAAATTTCTAATAAATTTAATCTAAAAAAAAAAATTTAGTATTTAAATGTAGTATTTAAAATTTTTGATAAATTATCATTTGAAAAAATCAGATGATGTGTCATCAATTAATAAAAAAATAAGATTAAGCAAAACGAGAAACGCGGTTTTTTTCTTTTTTTTTTCTATTTCTTTTTCTTTTTTTTTTTTTTTTTTTTAGAATTTTGATCGATCGTGTGTTAAATCTAAATAGATCGTATAAAAATAGAATAGGATCTAGAAAAAAATAAAAAGATAATACTACCAAATGCATTATTGTTTACACTATATATGTAAACGATTTATTAAATGCAAAGATTTAATGAAAATATTTAATTGAAATAAATTCATTTATTTGATATAAATATCTACACATGCTACGTTTGAATTATTCGAATTGAATGGTATTGTAATTGATTACGACATTTGCAAAGATCCAATGAGCAAGAAACTTTTATAATACGTCAATACTGATTGGTTGATTTTAAACATTTGATTACATTTCATTCGATATCGCATCATCAAATTTCTTTCGTCCAATCATGAGAGCTCATGACTGATATCGAGAGTGGCAACTTAACCTAGCAAATCATAACCTTGAATAAGGAACGTAATCACGGTAAGCACGATGTTTACAATCGTTTATTTAAGATGATCTATAATGTTTTTCATTGAAGTTATTACACCCATCCCACGATTTACGCACAGTATTCGTTCCTCATTGATAATTTTAGTTTTCTTTACTAACGTGAACGAAAATCGCATAGATATTTTCGACGAATAAAAGAAAATAATATTTAAGAGAAAAATCGGTATGAGTTGTTAACATATGTCATTTATTTTATTCATATATTTGCTAGAAAATATAGAAAAGTAAATATGTCATCGATTGTACGAAAAAGGTTAATACGTTTACTATGAATCAATCAAGTAAGGTTAGAATAATGTAGTTAATAGAATCAAATAAGAATTTTTAGCACAGTGATGTATAATAAGTTCAATAAATATTATAAAAAAACATATAAATCGAGGGATGAGCATATATATATATATATATGTATATATTGTTATATATATACATTGTTTTATAATATACCATTTCGAATATATACTTTTAGGTCTTAATTTCTTTCTTTCCATTCAATATGGATGATGATCGATGTATCAAGAAAGCTAAACTAGAAAATGTGCAGAATTTAAAAGAAGGAGAAGCTGAGATATTGGTAACTGATAAAAATGTGTTTTATAATCCGGTACAAGAATTCAATAGAGATTTGAGTATAGCTGTATTGTCGCTCTTTGCAAAGGATCAAACAAATGTAAGCGAACAAAATAATATTTCAAAACATACTGTAGTAAACAAATTAAATGGTGAATCGTGTTCTAAGAGCGATGGTATTACGGTATTAGAAGCTTTGTCTGCGACTGGTTTACGTAGTATCAGATATGCCAAAGAAATAGAAGGTATAAAAGAAATAATAGCTAATGATATTTCAGCTGAAGCTGTAAAAGCTATTAAACTAAATATTCAACATAATGGAGTAGGGCATTTAGTAAAACCAAGTCACGAGGATGCTACAATGATCATGTATCAAAACAGAAGAAAAGGTTTCCATGCTGTTGATTTAGACCCTTATGGTTGTCCTTCAATCTTTTTAGATGCGGCAGTACAATGTGTAACAAACGGGGGTATACTTTTAGTTACAGCAACAGATATGGCAGTGTTAGCTGGTAACTCTCCAGAAACATGTTATGTTAAATATGGCGCTATAGCTCTTAAAACGAAAGCCTGTCATGAGATGGCATTAAGAATTTTGTTACAACATATCGCGTCTCATGCAGGACGTTATGGACGCTATATAGTACCCTTACTATCTATCAGCGTTGACTTCTATATAAGAGTATTTGTGAAAGTATTTGTAAGCCAATTGAAATGTAAAGACAATGCTAGTAAAACAGGATTGGTATATCAGTGTACAGGTTGTGAAAGTTTCAATATTCAACCTTTAAATACAAAAAAATCAAATAAATTTTGTAAGCCTCATGTAAACGTAGATCAACATTGTAAACATTGCAGACACAAACATTATATTGGTGGTCCTATTTGGATAGGACTCTTACACGATCAAGACTTTGTTTCTCGATTATTGTCTAGTTTAGATAACTTGAAATTAGAAACGAAACAACGAATAAAAGGGGTTTTGACTATGATACACGAAGAAATAGATTCACCTTTGTACTATACATCGGATCGTTTAATGTCTATCATCAAATGTAGTACACCACCCATGGTACTAATTAGATCTGCATTATTGAATGCAGGATATAATGTATCATATTCTCATGCAAATAAATTCTCTATCAAAACTGATGCCCCTAATGATGTCATATGGGATATTGTACGTGCATGGGAGAAACATCATCCAGTTAAAAGGGAAAAATTTAATGCGGATAATCCAGCACTAGTTATATTAGATACTCCATCGACAATAAACATTTCTTTTACTGTACATCCAAAAGCTAATCCAATTTCTCGACAAAGTGGCTTGTCAAGGTTTCCAGAAAATCCAGCCGAAAATTGGGGTCCTGGTACACGTGCTAAAACGATGATAGATGTTACAATGATAGAGTCAAAAAGAATAAAGAACCAAGGAAAATTTAAACAGAAAATCAAAATGTTGAAGGATCAACAAATGGAAAATAAAGATGATAATGAAAGGACAAATACAGATTTGTCATCGAGCAATCAGGATATATAAAAAATATACGTGTAAATTATTTTTATTACGTTAATGAAAAATGTACAAATGTTTTATAAAAAAAAAATTATACGATAATCAGAATATTATCGTTGATTGTAAATATATATTTATAATTAAAAGAATTTCATGCCTTAGTTTTAAATTTTAGTTATAGAAAATAATTATTCCACTTAAAACGAACAGTTTAAGATTGACAAAGATTAATAGTTTAAAATGCGTATAACACAAATAAACTTATTTTGTTCGCTTTAACTTTTGACCGTCTTACGATTTGATAAGCTAAATGAACTATATTACTACATGTACGTATACGTACATGTATATATATATGTATGTGTCACTATATCAGTTCTTTCATTTTGCCGAGTGTTGTTTTCAGTTCTTTTGTAGTATACTGCACGAAGTCATTACGTAAAGGAGAGTTAATCCGTACGTATAAATCAGGTAAGATAAAAATTAAATATTTCTACGAACAATATTTAATAAAAATTTCATTAATAAAAATTTCATTAATAGAAATATCATAAAAGTGATAATAATAAGTAAATTAGATATGATAAAAAATATAAATTATTTATTGAAATTTTAATAATATTTCTATAACAAATGTTACATACTACAACATTAGATGACTTCGCAAAGTAACACTTGTTGCGTAGAATCTATATATGATCTTTATATATATATATATATATATACACATACATCATATATACATATATATATATTATGTACGCATACACACATATATATATGATATTTAACTGATATATTATTTAAAAAATGCTTATTATATAAATACTATATTAAGAAAAAAGAAATACTTATTTAAATGATAATTATTAATTAATCGATAACTATAGCGACACGTAAGTATCAAGCATGGCAGCGTCGACATTGACATTGAACAATGGTACAAAAATCCCTGTACTAGGTCTGGGTACTTGGCAAGGTGGTGTAAGTACAATATTAAAAATATATCTTTTTCTGACTTATAATGCATTATCAATATATTTTTAATTTAAAAATTAAATTCTTTTTACGATATAATGTCATGAAAATTTTTTTTACTTTTTATATAACAGGATGATCCATCTGTCGTTGAAAAAGCTATTAAAGATGCAGTCGATGCTGGATATAGACATTTTGATTGTGCCTATATATATGGAAATGAACGTGAGATTGGCAAAGCATTAAGAGAAAAAATTGCAGAAGGTGTTGTAAAAAGAGAAGATCTTTATATTACCACAAAGGTATATTTTTATATTTATTTATTTTATATATATATATATGTATATTTTTAAAATCCGATATATAGTGTCAATTTTTATTGCATTTTAGCTATGGAACACGGCACATAAAAAAGAAAAAGTAGTACCTATGTGTAAAGAGAGTGTAAAAAATTTTGGTTTTGACTATATAGATTTATATCTTATACATTGGCCGGTAGCTTACGCGGTAAGGAAGATATTTCATTTCATATTTCTATTAAGATCAAATCATATTATTGATTATAATTGAATATATTCCATTTCATTTTTTATAATTTAGGATGATGCAAAAGGACTTTGGCCAGTTGATGAAAAAGGTAATCCTTTGTACGGATATGAAGATTATACTGATACTTGGAAAGGCATGGAAGAATGTGTCAAATTGGGATTAACCAAAAGCATTGGACTTAGTAACTTTAATTCTGTGCAAATTGATCGTATATTATCCATTGCAACTATAAAACCAGTAATGAATCAAGTTGAATGTCATATCAATTTGAATCAAAAAAAGCTAAGAGAGTTTTGTGCGAAACGTAATATCGCTATTACTGCTTATAGTCCGTTAGGTTCTCCTTTACGTCCTTGGGCAAAATCTGACGATCCACAAGTTAAAATTGATCAAACTAAAGAGATTGCAAAAAAATATAAAAAATCGCCTGCACAAGTTATACTTAGATATTTGGTAATTTGAGATTCATTTGTAAAAGAAAATTAATCATTGAAATCTTTATTAATTTGAATATAATTTTTTAGATTGATATAGGTACCATCCCGATACCTAAATCATCGTCAAAGGCACGCATCGAAGAGAATATAAACATTTTTGATTTTAAGCTTACTCCTGAGGAAATAGCACTCATAGATACATTTGATTGCGGTATAAGAGTTTGTCCAGCTAAAGAGTAAGTTAATTATTATGAAAATAGAACATTATTTTAAAAAAAGAAAGCATTATTGTTCGAGTAATCACTTTATAAAATATATCTTTTTAGATTCGAAGGACACAAGGATTATCCATTTAATATAGAGTTTTAATGATGAGATTTAATAAATGATTACATGACTTATACAATTATAATCAATAAATGATATTATTACTATCTGTTAAATATATATTGATATATTATTATCAACTATATTTTTAAGTTTACTATTTCTTTTAAAACTAATATGTATTTTATATCCATATATCTTTAGTAAATCTTATCTATATCTCGATTGTTTAACAAATTCACTATAAAAGAATAAAAAATAAAAAAGAAAAAAATTTGATATGGGTACGGCGATTATTTTTTTTTATATTTTAAACTGCGCAATAATGCAGTTATCGATATTTCATCGTATTCTTATCTTATATCTACGAATTGTTATATAATATCCCTTCTCAATAAATAAGAGAAACGAATGATAGGTGATACAGATTAAAAGTAGCTTCGAAACTATACACTGCTAAAAGTAACTCCGAGTAATTTGAAGTTCGCTCGAACGTTCGTTGTTATTAACGATTGAGATACTTATAATACTTGATAATTATCGTTAGAATTAATAAAAATGGCTGAAATTCCTTCCGTAACACTTGCAAATGGTTATAAAATGCCTATGTTTGCTTTAGGAACATATTTGGTAAGATATTGTCATGTCAAATTAGGTTAATTTTCTTTAACATTTTGCGCGGGATATTTGAAACGTTAAAACGCTATCTTCGTTATTATAAAACTTTCTATTTGGAAAGATTCATAAGAGACAATATATTTTGTAATAACTAAAATAATTATTGTGTAATAAATATTTTTATTTACAAATAGTCTAAACCAGGAGAAGTAGAAAAAGCTGTTATGGATGCTATTGATCTTGGATATCGTCACATTGATACAGCTTTCTTTTACGAAAATGAACACGAAATTGGTACTGCAATACAAGCGAAAATCGAAGATGGAACCGTCAAAAGAGAAGATCTTTTTGTTACTACGAAGGTTAGATATTAATACTAATAAGTGAAGTGGAAGTTGCAAATTTATAAAAGTGTATATTTTGCTCTATTAATTCTATCCTACTCCAGTGTATAAGATCGAATGAAATTTCATCTTCTTCCTTTGTTTTCGACGATATATGTAACTTTAATCAATTCATAAGTTAATTCGTTTTATCTTATTCGTATTACAGCTATGGAATAATCGTCACAAGGAAAAGGATGTAGTTCCAATTTGTAAAAAATCCTTAGAGAATCTTGGTTTAACTTATATAGATTTATATTTAATTCACTGGCCATTTGCTTTTCAAGTAAGTATGAAAAAATTAAATATATGTTATAAATGTTATAGTTATGCTAAAAATAGAGAATATTATCCTATATATATATATTTTTTTTTATTTATAAGGAAGGTGAAGTATTGGTACCCAAAGACAAAGATGGTAAACTTTTATTATCAGACACTGATTATATCGAAACATGGAGGGGAATGGAAGAATGTGTTCATAAAAAATTAACTCGTAGTATTGGTGTCAGCAATTTTAATTCAGAGCAAATTGCTCGATTAATGAAGTCTTCTAATATTGTTCCTGTAAATAATCAAGTAAGTCAAATATACTATTTACAATAATAGTTTTATTCATTTTTCATAATTTATATAATTATATTAGGTCGAAGTTAGTGTTAATCTCAATCAGGAAAAATTAATAAACTTTTGTAAAAAGTACAATATCGTAGTAAGCGCTTATTCGCCTCTTGGAAGACCTGGAAATAGATTAGGTATAAAAAACTCTTTGGATAATCCAATAATTATTAAAGCGGCAGAAAAATATAAGAAAACTCCAGCTCAAATTGCACTTAGATACGTCGTAAGTATGATTTACTTAACGCTATTGGTTTTTATTGCAATATATGTAGTCCTAAAATCAATACATTTTTAGTATCAACAAGGTGCCGCAGTAATTGCTAAATCGGTAACGCAAAGTAGAATTAAAGAGAATATGGAGATATTTGATTTCGAACTAACACCGGACGAAATGACAGCTATAAAATCAATTGGTACCGGCGAAAGAGTAGCACCATTCACAGAGTAAATAGATATTATATATATATATATATATATATATATATATATGTATATATTTCTAAAACTTCTCTGACGTTTTCATGAATTTATACATTTTTCTAAATTTTTTTTTGTTTCAGAGTACAAGGTCATCAATATTATCCATTTTCTATTCCATTTTAAAGCTCATAAAGTGAACATATATGATATCTTTATAGATTTGTACGAATGTATCAATACATTTTAATCTTTTGTTTTAAAACACTAGGTCAGATATATATATATATATAGAGTAAATAATTTTTTATTTAGTTTTAAAATATAATGCACATATTTTTGAATATACTTTTATGAATATATTAAAGAAAATTTTCATACATTAAATAACATGTGAATGTAGTAACAACAATGAATTATATATATTAGATTCGCAGAGTCAGATAACAATGCGAGAACCCTTTTCAAGGATGATTTCATCAATCAACTTGCCAAATTATCATCCATCGCCCCTTCTTTTCTGTCTAGTCATCCCCTCTTCTGTCGCCTCTTACTAACATGAATAAGAACAACGTCTTTGTTCTTGATAAAGCGAAATTCATTCGTAATAAAATCGTGCCATGGGTACTTTCCACTCTTTCCATTCGTAAATACTAGTACGTTTATTAAAATATTTGATAAAAATTAAACCTTCTAAACTGGAAAAATAGTCATACGTATTAATGAACGTAATATTCTTTATCAATAGTAACCGCACTTAAAATTTTCTACTATTAACGCAAATGAAAAGTGATAAAAAAAATAAAATAAAATAAATAAATAAAAATGCATAAGTCATGTTACTTATTAGCAGTTAATCACAATCTTGAATCGTTATATTGTATCGCTATAAAGATTACAAAAAAATTCTTTTTTTTTTTTTTTTTGTATTATTCTTTCGAATTTCTTTCATTATCTTTTTTATCATCGGTTTTAAAAAGGACGAAAAATAATTTTTTAACGAATCAAATATATAGATTACTTTCGGTCATGTGTCGATAGAGACTATATATGCTACGTGTCTGCGTACGTGTTTGTATGTGTGAGAGAAAGAGCAAAAAAGAGAGAGAGAGAGATATCGGACTAAAAAATCTTTCAAATATTTTTTAATCAATATACATACGTGCAATATTATATAAATCAAATTAATATTAAATATTTTTTTTTCTTTTTTTACACTCGACAACATTTTTTTTTATACTATCATAGATAAGCCTGATGTGTTCCTTATCAAATAATCATGAATGTCATTTCATAACTGTATATTTAATAATTGGCTTAAAACGATTTGTCTCTATCTTCTTCATAAGATATATACACATTTACTCGAAATATCAACTTTAGAGTTAACAGAAATGAAAACGACGGTATATAATAATATAAAGGATCGATTCATCATTAAAACATTAGGTTAATAGATAAAGACGGACGATCACGACCTTAACCTATTCACAATCATTTCATTTTTAATCAGAATTTGCAAAAGATAAAAGGAGAAAACATTTACGCACGTCAATGGGAAAATATCGATGAAAACTCTGTATATATATATATATATATATATATATATATATATATATATATAAAAGGAAAAATAAATAAATAAAAGAAAAATAAAGAAAATCAAAAAGTTAGAACGAACGGTTCACTATCTTTATATATCAAGTTATTACAATGTAAAGTAATTTTCAAGGTCGACTTAAGAGATTATATAAAATCAAATAAAATTTTTAAACAGACGATTCGTTTATCTTATACATACATATATACATACATACATACGTACATACATATATACATACATACATACATATGTATGTATATTACTAATGAATATTTATTACTATTATACTCGTATATATATATTACTATATATTACTAATGAATATTTATTACTATTATACTCGTATATATATATTACTATATATTACTATTATACTCGTATTAATACTATTATATACTCGTATATAATCTACGAGAATATATTCATAAAAAAGAATAAAAATTATAAATAACAATGATATACCTTATGTTATCGTTTAAATCCACGTTAATTAATATAACATATTAAAAAACTCTGAGTTTTATCTGATAATACTATATTATATTAACAATAGAAACAGATAAAGAAAGGAAGATAAAGATAAAGAAAGCAAAAAAAAAAAGAAAGAAAGAAAAGTAGGGCCGATCCTTTTGACGATTTGCCGCTCGTACCGGCATTGGACATCTAATCACTATTAGCTATTACCACTGCTGGCATCCGTTCTGTAATTTTCCACAGTGCTTCTGATCTCGTTCAAAGAATTCGTCAGCTTTTATATATATATATATATATATATACACACGATATAACAAAGAAAAAGAATCTTTATAGGTTATATGCAATATACGTATGACGTACATACAAACTAAAAGTGATTGTTATATAAGTATTTACAAAGTGAGCATATAAATAAAAGAACATGCATCCTTAAATCTTTAATTTTCAAAAGTAATTTATAATGTATATATTTATACTATGTATATACGTGTGTGTGTGTGTATATATATACGTGTAATCGAACGTCCTTTACATTAGAAATCGTTTACTGCGTATAAAACAAAACAAAAGAAGTAGCATATCCTGCCGATCCCATCGATTTGATTGGTAATTCGTTCTTCTAGTTATTTCGATGTCGTCAAATCGCGAAGGTTTTGATAGATTCGTTAATTTTCAAATTTAAATATATATATATATTATTATATTAAATATATATATATAAATAATATATATATATATATATAGAATTTATATCACATATTATATTTATATTCAATATATATATATATATATACATATATGTGTCGTGTTGTATACATACGTGATTTAATATGAAGAATATTTTTAACCATTAGATATATATCAGAATAAAATATTTTAATACTATCTTCTATTCATAACAAAGATCATTGATCTATGTCATTCTAATTTATTGCCGATTAATATAAAATTAGAAGAAGAAAATTACACGAACACACACGCACACACATATTATTCGTACATACGTCATAAGTACATATTTACCTACCAATTATACATTTTATATACGCATGTATATATTTCGAACGAGAAAATGTAATATCTAAATGAACTATGCGAAAGTAAACGTTGCGTATGATTCGCGAAATTGACGCGAGGAGGGGCGAGAGCCGATGGGTGGTTAAGATGGAGAGAGAAATGGCGTGGGGGAAGAAGTAAATCGGATCGTTTATAAATACGAGACAGATTTTGACGAGACGTATTTGTGTCGTTGATACGATCGATCGAACAAACATTTTCTTTCTTTGTTAACGTAATTTATTACTTTTCTCTATTTTCTTTGTAATTAAAATCTAATCGAATCTCATACATATATACATACATATATATATATATATATATATATATATATAATCGAAAACATACATACATATATATATATAATTCGTAAGAAAGAATCGTTCTTCTATTTTCTATTGAAGAAAAGAAGAAAAAATGGTTTTAAACGTACCGAACGTTAAGTTTTACAACGGCAACACTGTTCCTCAATTTGGATTGGGTACATGGAAGGTATGTAAAAAAAAAAAAAAAAAAAAAAAAAAGAATCGTTTCTCTTTTGTTTTATCAATAATATGTATCGTATTATGTGATCCTTATGACGTTCGTCGAGTAGTTTCTTTTTTCTTTTTTGAAACAATTGAAATTACAGCTAGACAAATCATAGACAATATCGTTGATACAAATGGACGTATATTATTATGTAGATACGCACTTTTTTTTTTTCCTATGAATATATCCCATAAATAAAATTACCTTAGAATACGATCGACGCAAGGTCATTTGTATATTACTACGTACTACGTATGATTAAAAGACTATTAATTCGCGATATTATTGCCGTTATATTTGAATGTTTCTTCGATGAATTATCATTATACGTATGAACAATATTGTTTAACCATTTGAGATATTACTCGATTTATATTTTCCATTTAGCAAAATTTGTTGTTTTAAGATACGAGTAAAATCAAAGAGTTCCTATTTTCCTCGTTTAATTCTGATTTTCAAACAAAAAATAATTTATGTGAAAAAATGAGAATAAGTTTTTCAAATTTTCTTTTTTTCTTCTCTCTCTCTTTCTCTTTATCTCTCTATCTCTCTCTTTCTTTAATTAAGAATTTTTAGTTTTTCATTACTTTAATACTATGTTGTTATATATACTTTATTATTATTATTTTATATATATATATATATATATATATATATATATATATATTAATGTTTAGTCAAAACCTGGAGAAGTTACTCAAGCTGTCAAGGACGCCATAGATATTGGTTATCGGCACATTGATTGTGCTCATGTTTATGGTAATGAGAAAGAAGTCGGAGAAGCAATAAAAACGAAAATTACGGAAGGAGTTGTTACTAGAAAAGATTTATTCGTTACTAGTAAACTTTGGAATACTTTCCACAAACCTGATTTAGTTGAACCTGCACTCAAAAAGACATTGAGCGATCTTGGTCTTGAATATTTAGATCTTTATTTAATTCATTGGCCTATTGCTTACAAAGAGGGTGAGGACTTATTTCCAAAAAATTCTGATGGTTCTCCCGAATTTAGTAATGCTGATTACATTGATACATGGAAGGCTATGGAAGGTGTATTAAATAAAGGATTAACGAAGAACATTGGCGTTAGTAACTTCAACTCCGAGCAGATTACCAGATTACTTAAAAACTGTACCGTCAAGCCAGTAACGAATCAAGTATGTTTCTTTTTGAAGAATCGGTTATAAAATTCTTAATCGTTTGATTATTAATAATTAAAATATTTTGTTCAGGTCGAATGTCATCCATATCTAACCCAAAAAAAATTGTCTGCGTTCTGTAAAGAAAAAGAAATTGTTATTACCGCTTATAGTCCTTTGGGTTCACCAGATAGACCATGGGCTAAACCAGATGATCCAAAATTATTGGAGGATATGAAGTTATTGGAACTTGGAAAGAAGTATAATAAGACACCAGCGCAGATTCTTTTGCGTTATCAAGTATGTTATCATGTGTAGTCTTTGCTAAAATAACAAGAAAAAGAAATTCAATATTATAATAAAATGAGTACATTACATAATATATTTTAGTTGGATCGTGGACATGTGGTAATTCCAAAATCCGTTACCAAATCACGTATTGCCGAAAATAGTAATATTTTCGATTTTCAACTTAAGCCTGACGATATCGCGTACATCGATTCTTTCGACTGTAATGGAAGAATCTGTCCAATGACAGGGTAAGATGATTATTTTTATAGATCTTTACACATGATATTTTCTTACATATTAAATTTATAATATTTTATTTCTGATTTTCAGATCTGAGGGCAGTCCTTATTTTCCGTTTGCCATTCCTTTCTAAGTAATACACATGATAAATGAAATTAGATTTAGTCGTGCATAAAAATATTACGAAAAACTTTATGAGATATGTGTGTCGTACATATTTTCTTTGTTAAATACATTCATGCATACGTTCGTATTTTTCTACGCATGTATTTCGATATTCATAGAAAATAAATTTTCGTTAAATAAGGAAACTCTCGTTTATGATATTAATGCAATTTGAGTTGGATTGTTGGATGAAAAAAAAAAAAAAAAAGAAAAGAACAAGGAAAAGAAAAAGATTTTTGTAATGTTATTACGTTATAAAATAGTAGTTGATTGATATTCAATTGCAACAACAGGTGGAATTATCGCTATCTTCACAACCGCAAGAACAACATTCGCAATATTCTTCGTCACTGTCGCTATTGTTTGCGGAATCGTGTAATGATGATTCAGCTACTGGTTGATATCCTTTGTCCAATGGACACGATGGTCCAGCTCCACATCTGCAAGGTACACTAGATAATCCATAGGCGCACTTTCCTTTACAATTGCATCTACATTCGTTTTTATTCTGGGATAAACGGCATTTATTGCACGACGATGAATAAGAGTTGTTAGATGCGATATCGAAATCGCAAGGTGCCCTTGGACAATCTAAAAATGTATAAATGTGTAAATGTGTATAAATGTTCTGAGAGTGATGTTATATAGGAACGTGATTGATTTATATATATATATATATATATATTTTTTTTTCTTATATATTTATATATAAACTAGGAAATAGAAACGTACTCGATAATACAGCACAGGGAGGAAGGTCACAAGGAAGATTAACCGAGCAAGGATTTTTCCGAGCATAATTAGATTTTAATGAACGTACGTTAGGACACGTTTTCGTTGAAGACTTTGTCAACTTTTGACTCGTCGGACCGATTTTGCGATTGAACTTTTTCAGACAAATACATAATTTTGATTCCTACGATTTGAAATTGAAATATAACATATAGATCTATTAAAAGGATTTAAATATTTTATTATTGTACATGATTCTTTTCATTTACTAAAACTGGCCTCTTTACTTTTTTCAGTTGATCAGTTTCTTCATTCGAAATCTCGTTTCGATTTTGTCTCGTCGGATTTGTCTTTGAAGGATCTATTTCCTTTTCTTCAATCTTCTGTACTTTATCTCGTACTTGTTTTGGATTCGTAACGCCCTTTGTCGTATCTATATTATTCTATAAATAATAATTTTTTTTTTATTTATATATAAGTAAATTTTTAATATCAACGAATTGAAAAAGGTAAAGCATTTTGAAATCTAGAAATTGAATGAATGAAAAAATAAAAAAATACAGATTTATTTTGCAAATAAAATTGTGCAAATAGAATTCAACCTTTCAACGTTATCGATTGTTTTTTTTATTCATTACCGATAGTTCAGTATAGAACATTTTTGAAGTTATTTATAAATTAAGCGATAAAACTCCTTAATAACGTACAATTACTTCTTTTTATTGCACTTAAAATATGCAAAATATATATAAACGATATATTTGTTTTTTCGTACATTAACTTAGGATAATAAGTTTAACTTAGAGTAATAAATAATAAGTTAGAATTTGTTAGATTCTGAGAATGTGTTGCAATACTATAAATATAATCATTAAAAACAAAAAATTGATTTTAATTCGTTGTAGTATTATATTATATATCGATCATACCTTATGGTAAACCTTTGTAAAATGATATAAAAAATCAAATTTATCATACAGAAGAAAGATTGAAAAAAATATGTAGATGAATTTTTTCTCTGTTTTTCATTTCCTGATTTTTTATATACGTAATTACGTATCTATGTAATAACTTTTTAAATTATGATGAGTTTTTAATTATTAATTATTAAACGAGTACGTTTATGTATTATATCTTCGTATCATAAAATTTTTGAATTTCTTAACAGATTTACATTCGACTATACTTTTTACTGTTAAAACAGGAAAACAAATTTTTTAGAAATTGCTTTGCGAAAAAAGAAAAAGAAAAAAGATGGTTGAATTTGATTTGCAAAAATTCGAATTTAAATTGCAAAATCTACGTAATAAAAAAAAAAATATATATATATATATATATATATATATAAAAGATACTAACATCGCTCTTTTTTCGCACGAGTTCCTTCTTTAATTGTTGTACATTGTTCTTGTAAAATTGTAACGCGCAATACATCTTCTTCTCATTATTTTCCAGATCTTGAATGCGTTTAAGCATTTTGTTATTACCGGAAACAGTTTGAAATTCTCTGGAAGCAAGCAAACGATCCAATTGTTCCACGTACAGGATTTCTTTTTCTTCCAATTGCGTTATGCAATTTTTCAATTCTAATTCGTCCTTAGCTAGCTGATGTATCTTAGTCAAACAAACGACATCGTCTGAATGAATCGAATGTAAACTCGCACCTTGATAATTACGAATTTCTTTTTCAATCTTGTCAGCTTGATCGTTCATTTCCTTATTCGCCAATTCGAGGGATTCCAACTCTATATCCGCTTCTTCCAATTTAACATCGGCGTCGATAATTTTATCCTAATAGGGGGGAAAAAAAAGAAAGAAAAAAAAAAAAAAAAGAAAATATATATGTTAGCAATTACGATGATCCTAAAAGCGTTTGTTCTTCGATTCATATAGCTTCGTTTATTAGCGATCGATCAGATCAAATCAAATCAAATCAAATCAAATCAAATCAAATCAAATCAAATCAAATCAAATCAAATCAAATCAAATTAAATCAAACAATCGATCGATCGATCAAGAAGACAATGAAAACGAGAAAATGTTAAACAACTTTGAATAATCAACGGGAACAACGTGATTTTTTTTTCTTTTCTTTTCTTTCTTTTTTCTTTTTCTGCATACCGACGAGACTTATTATTAGTCCGTAATTAAGTCGTCGTAATTATTTCTTTTCTTTTCTTTTTTGTTTGTTTGATTTTTGGCTTGGCATACTGACGAGATTTTATTACCCCGTTAGTCGTCGTATGTTGAATTTCAATCGGGTCGTACGTGCAACTCCGTCGTCTCCGTATTGAGATCCTTGACAGTGCTCTTCAAATTACGAAGTAGCTTTTCGGTAGGGTCTAAATCGGGGGACAGTTTCTTCATGATTTCGCGAATTTTGCAAAAAGGAGCATCGTCACAGGTCTTCCCAGATTTCCACATGTTGTACGCCATAAGGGCCGGTATTGATCTCTCCATCGTCGTGATTTTTTCTCGGAGATATCTGTGACGTCCCGTTAAATCGCAATGACGTTCTTCTATACTTGCAGCGATTTTTTCGAGATACGGTTTCGATTGTCTATCCATTTTCGTTTCGGACTTACTACCTGAAATAATATATATATATATATATATTAATGCGTTAATAATAATCAATGACGAATTAAACAATGACGGTCTTAATGAAGATGTTGGAAATTTTTGGGAATTCTATTTAAATAAATCGATTGTACATTAATTGTATTATACTATTATTATATATATATATATTATATATATATATATGTTGAAATTATTGCACTGATTATTTTACAGGACGAGTACACTTCACTATCTGCTATGCATAAATTAATATGTATACATATACATATTTCATCATTAGTAATATCTTTTATCATTAATAGATAAAATCATTTCGAATTCGTCTATGTCGGTAAAAATTACATTTAATAGAATTCAATCATTTTATCCGTCGGTAATTTTTGTTCCTTCTGTCGGTAATGCTGTTTCAAATACTCCATCGATAATTTCTTTAATTCTGTAGTGCGATTCTAGGAGTATCCTTTAAACTAATGTGATTAAATACCATTCGTATATATCATACATAAAACGCGAAACACAATTCACAAAACACACAACACATTATAAGAAACATAGAACAAGAAACACGAACAAAATAATTGACGTGATGAAATAAGTAATAATGAGTCGTTCGAAGGTCAAAACTATTATAACTCCATTTAACAAATTTTAATGTCAAAGTATTTAAACTAAATTTCTCAAATGATTAGGTGTTAAACGATCAAATAATTTTATGACCTTTGTGATTAATAAACAATTTACAATATGTATAACTTCTTTTTTATCAATTCTTTTCACTTTTTTTTCACTGAATTAAATAGATTTGGCAAATGTTCGGTTTACATATCGTAAATAAGTATTCGTATATTTTCGAATTGTATTCAACACTTCATTATACGAAATGTAAAAGAAACATTTTCCCACTGATCGGACTCGATCGTTGATCGTTTGAGAAATAGCAAAAATTTCTTTAACAAGATACCTCATCCAGGAATCGTAAGATCGAAAATTTACGATCGAATTTACGAAATAAAATATTTTTCTCGTGACTGATTTTCTAACCTGCGTAGATTTCAAATGCGTAGAAAGCATGTTACTATCGCGCCATCTACGTATAACCAACTAACTTCACTCATTCGCTCTCTTTCTCTCTCTCGCTTCATATTCACGTCATTCGTACATCGTTCTCTCTCTTTCTCTTACTCCGTACTTCACATCGATACCCTCCTTTTCTCTCTTTCTCTTTCTCTCTATCTTTTTCTTGATCTTTCTTAAAAATCTTATAGTTTCGTAACTTTAATTTTTGCAAGTTCAGAGTTAGCTTAAACATTCCCGTCGATTTAAACGATTATTAACGATATACGAACAATTCTTTTGCGTGACTTTTATCATCGGAAGTAATCGATTGAAAATATCAAATCTGACATACGATGAATTGATCAATCGCATAAAAATCTGTTGCAGAAGAGATCGTTTGAATGAATTTATCGTAAATACGTAAAATAAGATCTCTTAATAAAACAAAAAAAATTCGTTAGAGTTATCTCTGCTAGAACTTGCGTTTCCTATTATTTTTCTTTTTCTTTTTTAAAGAACGATATGAAACTTACATTTGCATTGGAACGATTCCGTAATAGATCCATTTCGGTCTGTAAAAATTTCATTGTGTCACTTTATGACGAGAAAAACGTTTATACGTTTCATATATTTTATTTTCTTTTTTTCTTTTTTAATATATGATATCACTTACCAGTTTTATGTAATGTCGCCATAATAGTTTGATTAATTCGAAAGATTCGATGGAAAATTTGGTTGTTAATTTCGTTAGAAAGCCATAAATTTTGTCGAGTCAACAACAACGTTTGTAGTTGACATGACGGATGAAAGATTTGTCGTGTTGTACACATATATACATATGTACATGTGTGTGTGTGTGTGTGTGTGTGTGTGTGTGTGTGTGTGTGTGTGTGTGTGTCATGTATGTATGTATAAATTTATATATTACGCCGTTGATTATTTGGCGTTAGATTCAAGTCATATAAGTACGGTATGTGAGATGTTTTTAAACGACATTACCGACGGTAGATAAGTCGAGGATGATTAAAAAGTTGATAAAATGCGGGTCATTTGATTCAATGAAAGAGAAGAACGAAATCGAGCGGTTGTCATTCTCGATTGACAATAAACATGACAGCGCGTCAATATCATAATAGTCGCAATGTCGAGAGACATTATTGCGTTTCTTGCTAGATGATATATATATATATACACATAAATAATTAATATAATTAAGAGAAATTAAAGAAAAAAATTAAAGTCGGCGAACATAGAGGAGAAACGACGAAAAATCTGGAGCATACTCAAGATTGGAAAAATGTTGTCCCTTCTTCTCCGGATTTAAAGTAAAATAAATACTTTTGTAACCCTTTTTTTTTTTTTTTTTATTAAGCATTGATTCCTTCTTTTTATTCATTTTTTATTTTTTTATTTTTTTATATACGTATATATGCATACAAATATGATTATATACCAAAGGCCAGCTGAGTATCTGCTTTGTTAGAAGTAATAGAATAAATATTTATATTTACAAATATATATATATATATTTATATATATATATAATATAATACAAATATATTTATATGACGCTTATATATTATATATTTAAAAAATATATAATATAATTAATAATAGTTCAAATATATAATATAAATATCTTTTTATATTATTACTTACATTCTTCTTCTTATTATTCTTATTATTATTATTAAATATTAAATTATTATAATTTAATTATTATAATAAATTAATTATTATTATTATTATTATTATTATTATTATTATTATAAAATATTAAAGTCGGGACGATAAATGGATCGATTTGGTACGTCAAAGTAACGGAGAAGATGATAAGACCTCATTAACTACCGTAACGAGCACGATACAGGATAGCATTTTAAGTACACAATCGCAATCAATAAGATCGATCTATGATAAGAGTAGAGATTTCGAAGGACATGTACTTCAACGATCAGGTGGTGGTCGGGTATTCAGTTATCGGAAAAAAAAGCCTTCCATTGGAAATGGAATTTTTAGTGCTCCGGCTGGCGTCAATCCTCATCATGTTGCTTCTTCGATCGTACGACGGAATACAGGTGTGTGTGTGTGTTTTTTTTTCTCCATATATATCGAAATATTTATCGAAATATATACGTTGAAACTAAAACTAGCATAATGAGGTAATATTTTATACATCATACTGTCTCATTACATTATCTTTTGTCATTTTATTTTGTCATTCTATTTTTATATTTTATTTATCATTTCTATTTTTGTCATTAAAAGAATATTTACGTTTCAAATATAAGCTTTAAATGTAACATTAAGATTAAAGGGTTGAAATTTGAAGATTAATTTTTTCTTTTTTTTTTTTACAAACACTAGTGACTCGAACAAACGATTGTATTAATTGTATCGATTAATTTCTTCTTTTTTTTTTTCTCTTTCTTCTCTTCTCTTCTCTTCTCTTCTCTTCTCTTTTCTTTTCTTTTCTTTTCTTTTCTTTTCTTTTCTTTCGTTCTTTGATAGGCGATTCTCGATTGATATTTATATGGCCTCAAAAAGTACGCACAAGGGGAAAACTTTTGACTATTTTTGCGCCACTATTGCACGGTATTTTGATCGGATTATTATGCATGGATGCGATTCATCTCTGGCCTGGAGAATTTTTACCCACGTCTCTTCCAACCACTACACCTATACCATTGCCACCAGTTAAATGTAACGTAATCGAGCCTTCTTGGTTCGATCCTGCATGAAAATGAATGAGGACGACTTCTTCAAGGATAAAATAAACAAAAAAAGAAGTAAACAAAAAAAAAAAGAAGAAGAAAAAAAAAAACAATTTAAAAAAAGGAAAAAGTAAAAAGAAGTGAAAGCAATTACGAATTTTCGCGCTTTATTATTGAGAAACCTAATGTATTTTCTTATCGAAGAAATCTAATGTTCCTGTATTCGTTTAAATCGATCGAATAAGAAACTTCGCTTATTTTTATATTTTCTTTCGCTTTTATATGTAGCACACACTCACACACTTACTCACACACATACACACAGTTCGTGTGTGCAAATTATCTTAAGTGGTATACTAATGATAGTCGCTTTGAAGGATTATGGTATATCCATTTTTTTTTTTTCTTTATTTTTTGTTTCTTTATTTTTTCTTTCTTTTTCTTTTTCTTTCCGGCGAATTGTCGTTTTACTATTATACTTGCGATTAGTCATAGAATATTTATATTTGATCGGTTTTTCAAATTGAATAGTTTTTTCTTCAGTATTATTCCAATGTATAAGAGAAAAAGAGAAAGAGTGAGTGAAAGAAAGAGAGAGAGAGAGAGAGAGAGAGAGAGAGAGAGAGAGAGAGAGAGAGAGAGAGAGAGAGAGAGAGAGAGAGAGAGAGAGAGAGAGAGAGAGAGAGAGAGAGAGAGAGAGAGAGATAGAGAGAGAGTTAAGTTTGTTTCTTCTTTCTTCTTTCTTCTTTTTCTTATTCTTTAAATATAAATTGCGAAATATCAATGAAAATTTTATTGTCATAAAATTATAGTGTTAAAAAGATTATGTCCAATTTGTAATTCTACTATCGTTGTTGTAGTGTTGTTGATGTAAGAGAAAAAAAAAAGATGAAATTATAGAATAACGTGACTCAACGAATATTAGCTTACTGATATTAATAGTAGTAAGAGAAGAAAATACAAATTAAACATATTTAAGATTATTCGTTCTAACTGTTATCTTAAAATTGTAATTGTTGTTCTTGAAATTTTTATGTTCATGAATAGTAAGACCTATTTAAATATAAAAAGACGTATAACTTCTGTTTCTTGTTTAAAATAACGTGATACCGCGAATCGAGTTGTGTTTTTAATATATAAGTTATATAACATTACAAAATGGTATTAACGATTATACTAATTACTCTGTTCATAGTTATATTTCTTCAAATATTATCGAAGTTTTATCAAATTTATGTTTATCGTAAGACGATTAATAGAATACCTGGTACTGTTGGTTTTCCCTTCATCGGTATCCTAATCAATTTAATGAAATTAACGAAATACGGTAAGCTTATTTTTTAATCGAAAATTACGTGTACACACACACACACACACACACAAACACATATATAATAATAATAATTAAATATATACATATCGGTATTACATAAATAAATATAATGATCGATCATCGAATTTATATATTGTGACAATCGTTTAAATAATGTACGTATGTACGATTTTACGGAGAAATAAGAAAAAGATAAAAAAAAAGAAAAGAATAAGAAACAAAAATGAAATTGATAGCAATCTTTTTTTCTTTTCTTCTTTTTTTTTTTTTAATTTTCTTTCTCTCTTTTTTAGAATATTATGAATCCTACTGTAAAGATCCGTTTCGATATAAAAAAGGAATTTATAAATTATGGTTGGGAAATCAAGCATTAGTGTACATTTACAAGCCCGAATATGTACAGGTACGTAGATATCAAAAAATGTGCTAGATAATCTACGTCATAAGTAGGCGAAGAAAAAAAATTATATTCATATCGAAATTAAAATTATTATTATTATTATTATTATTATTATTATTATTATTATTAATGTTAAAAAATTGACATGAACTTTTATTGTTTTTATTTATTATTCTTTTTATTTTTTTCCTTTGTCATTTTTGCACAGATCCTTCTCAACAATAGTACGAACATAAACAAATCGTTCTTTTACAATAACTTTAAGCCTTGGTTAGGAAATGGTCTTATAACATCGAGAGGTAAGTGCACATATATATATATTTTTTTTTATCAATGAAAGAAGATATATATATTTTCATAAAAGTTTTAATGAAATAAAGAAATAATAAAGTAATTCATCGTTTCAGGTTCTAAATGGTTTCACGACAGAAAATTGATTACTCCGGCATTTCACTTTTCTGCTCTCGATAATTTCATAACAGTAATGGTGGAAAAGGCTGAAATTTTGATTAATCGTATAGAGAAAGAATTGGAAAAAAATTTAGGAAAAAATGCAATCAATATTAATCCATTGATTTCTGATTTTACGTTGGATGTTATATGCGGCAAGTACAATACTCAAATTTTTTATAATACGTAATACTTTAATAAGTATACTCCAATCAAAATATTTCTATACAATCATTGTAAAAACGCATATAATTATAAAAAAAACTATTGACATTCCATATAAAAGGTGGCATATATTATAGGAAGTTAACAAAAAAATTGATTTTTTCAAACAAATATTTTTATTCGATATCATTCAATTAATATTGATAAGATTATTTTTCTTATTATTAATAAAATAGATTACGTATTGTAGAAAAGGAAAAAGAAAAAAAGATAATCTTTTTTCGTAACTATTATGGGAGAGATGAGTGTATAAAAAGCGACTATTATTTTTTTTTGTGCCATGAAAAAGGACTATATTATTTTTTATCGACTATTTTATCTTTTCTGTTCTTTTTTTATCTTCTCCTTCTTTTTTTTTTT
>NC_057704.1:2121936-2136936 GCF_014466175.1 Vespula pensylvanica
TTTTTTTTATTAGAAACTGCAATGGGCGTTAACATACATGCACAGGAAAATGCAACTACTGGTTACAGCAATCACATACGCAGGTACGAGAGTATCCTCAAATAAAAATGAATATATTATATATAACGAATGATACTTTGTAATTTTTTGTTTTTATTTGTATTTATTTATTTTTTTTTCAATTTTTATTTTCTCATATATTTCAGAGTCACTAGTGCAGTAATGTATCGTATTATACATCCTTGGCTGAATTTTGATTGCATATTTGCTTTGACAGCCCAAGGGAAGAAATATTTTTCATCAATCAAGGAGATACATCGTTTTGACAGAGAGGTCAATTTTTTATTTATTTATTTATACACACACACAAATATATATATATATATATATATTAGTATTGAAATGATAATTATTATTGATAAAATATAAAGTAAAGTAACATAAATAAAATTTTAAATAATATAAAATATCGGTACGTAAAATAAGCGATCAGTACAACAACGATTGATACAAAAATTATTAATATTTTAACAAAATATTTTTAAACATAATAACTTTTCAGTACTTTAAATATATCATAAATATTTATAATAAATTCAGACGCGATCCAAACACGATTCGGACACTTAATTATTTATATTAAAAATTTATATTAGCTATAAATATTTGATTCTAAATACTGATCCAAATATTTATGAATACTACTAATTTTTTTTTTTTTTTTTAGATACTTATCGTTAATTAATAAAAATTCTGACCAAGTAAATAGAAATGTTTTTTTATAATATATCATCTACATTTATTTGACATAGTATGATCGTTGATATATAGTATTAAATATAGATCATAGTATCTACGTTTGCCAATAAATTTTCTAATATTGTATTGTATTTTATTTTACAGGTGATAAAGAAGAAGAAAGAGGCACGTCGATTAAAATGCAAAGAAGCCAACGAATTTGACGAATTTGGTATCGAACGAATTAATTATTTATTTTTATTAGATAACATCTTCCTCTTTATTCTCCCTCTTATATTTTATACATACGATCGACTGTAAAAATATTGATATTTCAGGTAGAAAAAAAAAGAAAGCCTTTTTAGATATTTTATTAGATATAAACGAAAATAATTCTAATCCATTGTCGGACGAGGATATAAGGGAACAAGTAGATACAATAATGTTCGCTGTAAGTAGAAAAAGAAAGAAGAGATAAAAATGGAAAAAGGAAACGATAAATCGATTTAAACTCGATCGAGAAGATTAATTTCATTTATACGCGATTATAAAGTGATTTATACATTTTTTCTTTCTTTCTTTCTTTTTTTTTTTTTTTTTAAATAAACAAGTTTTATTAAAGAATAAAAAATATTAAACGAGTTAAGGACTTTGCGCTTTAAATTCAAAATTTTTTTGCAAATCGAATGTTTCGATACTTTAATCCTTTAAAATAAATATTTTACATTTGTTTATACGTATCTTGCGATACTTTATATCGTATAATGTAAATAATACACAGCGCAATATTCATAATATTATACAATGATATATTTAACGATATTAAAATAACGTAATTAGGGTCACGATACTAGTTCTTCCGCTATTATTTGGACATTGTTATGTTTGGCAACCGAGCCTGAAATACAAGATAAAGTTTACGAGGAACTTAAAAATGTATTCGATGAATTCGATAGTCCAATCAGTATAAAAACAATTTTTCAATTAAAATATTTGGAAAGGGTATGCAAGGAAACTTTAAGGCTCTTTCCAGTAATACCTACATATTCACGGCAAATAACAGAGGAAATAATGATAGGTATATAAACATCTATATAATCTCGTATTCATTATTTTATCAATAATATATATATATATTATTTTATCAATAATATGTGTATATATATATATATATATATATATTGTCGATAATAATTTTTTGTTATTTTTATTTTTCCAGATAAATACGTAATTCCAAAGAATACAATATTGTCGATTCACGTTTATGGTTTGCATCATGATCCCGAAATTTGGACGAATCCAGAGAAATTTGATCCAGATAGATTTTTGACCGATGAAACGCAACATAGAAATCCTTATTCTTTTTTACCGTTTAGCGCCGGACCAAGAAATTGTATCGGACAGAAATACGCGAGTCTAGAACAGAAATTAGTTATAGCAATGTTGTTGCGAAAATGGATCGTCAAATCTTCAATTCAACGAAAGGACGTCAAGATATATCATTCTATCGTTTTACAACCGTTACATGATCTACATTTGTATTTTGTACCGAGAAAATGAGAAGAGCAAACAAAAGCAAGGAGAGAGAGAGAGAAAGAGAGAGAATTAGTTTCTTTTTTTCGATAAAATTAGTATCACTTGAATTATCGATTGATGAATAAAATTCAGCGAATAAGTTTTTGTTTCTACGAATTATGAATTTTTCGCGTTGAGGATAGTTCACGTAATAGAATGAAAAAAAAAAAAAAAAAAAAAAATTCCGTTTGTCAGACAAGATTATTTCGTCAAAAAATGTTTTGATAATTGGATCGTATAAATTTTGACTATTGTTAAGGAAGAATAATATTTTTCATCGTTAATTAATAATGGACATTATTTCAGAAAATGAAACATGAAATATATATATATATATATATATATATATATATAATACCGATATAACATATAATAATATATAATAATATCTGTTATAATAAGTGTATGTTACAGTACCTGTTATATTATTAATATAGATATAATACTATATACATATAAATCTGTTTATTACAAAAAGATTTTACAAAAGTACAAAAGTTATAAAATCGTAGAAATTATCAAATATTTACATACGGTATATAAAATCGATAGTCTTCGAAAATACGACTATGTCTTAATCATCAATTATTACTTATTTTTAAATGATTTCAAAAAAGATCCTTTAATACGTACAATAAAATTTTTATAATGTCACTGTTCTAACTGTTTCATTTATTTATTTATTTATTTATCTTTTTATTTATTCATTATCTTGTTTCTTTTTCTTCTATCTTCACCATTAACGCAACGTCGTATAATGTTTATAAATATTTATATCGCAAGATGTAGCTGCAATTGGTTCGTAACATTGTACAGATATTATAAATAATTTTTTTCATAACTTTCCTCGTATCTCCATCCTTATTTCTACACCACCCGTTCTACTCCTTACCCCTTTCAACAATTAACAAATAAAAGTCATATTTTTAATTTTTCTTCTTTTCCATTAAAGGAATTTCAAAAGAATCATATCGATGATATCCGGGATTAATCTTTCTCTGCATAAATAATTAAATTGATAAAAATTATTCTCATTCCAGCTGAATCAACTTTAACTTAAAGTAACACGCATTATGCAGATTATTGTTATTATGTTGAATTTTACGCCAATGATCGTGACAGCGATTCACGTGATTTCAAAGCTAAATAAAAAATTGTCTCTACGATCGCTTTATATATGCATCATCTTGGTTGATGCATTAAGAAGACAGTCGGATGTGTGACTATCGTCGTAATTGTTAACAAGTATATATAAATATAATAATTATTAAATTAATACAAATTATGGATTCCACGTTTTTGTTATTGACCAGTATAAGCGTTCTTATTTTCATAAAAATATTTCTATCGTTATACAGTGCATATGTTTTTCGTAAAACGGTCAACAAACTTCCAGGACCTCGAGGGAATATTTTATTTGGTACCTCGTCGTCCGCAAGAAAATTAAAAAAAGAAGGTAACTCGTGTATATTTTACTTTCCTGTTTTTTTTTTTTCCTTCTATTTTCTTCATGTTTCTCTCTTCTCTCACATGTTTTTGTCTGTGTGCGTAAAGAAAAGAAAAGAAAAAAAAAAAAAAAAAGAACAAACAAATAGGTATAACACGATATTCTATAGAAAGAATAAGAAAGAATACATATTTAATACAAACAATTTTATTATTATCTTTTTTTCTTTTCAATTTTATTTATTTAGAGAGCGTCACATAGGAAGTCTTACTATATTAAGGCTAGATATTTATAGATATTTATAAATATTTAGATACGTATTATTATAAAAAGAATTATTAAAGAATTATAAAGAGATTTATAATACATATATAAATTTACATTTGTACAATAATCGTATGAATTTTTATCATATAAACGAATAGAGTAACCTTCGTATCCAACCTCTTATCTATTTTATGTTATCAAGAGCAAGCTCTTTAATTATCATTAATTGTGATTTTTTTTTCTTTCTTTTTTTTTCGTTGCACTTATACGTAGAATTGTAAGAATATGTATAATCCATATCCCTCTCTCTTTCTCTCTCTCTCTCTCTCCTTTTCTCTCCTCTATTTCTCCCTCTCCCTTTTTTCATTGATTCACACTCTAATCACACCAATGAAAAATATCAATGATTTTATTATCACGTCGCAATTTGTCTGTCAAAGACTCTTATCGAACGGATACAGTTCTTTATTAACGCTCATTTCTACTATTTTGTAATTTCATTCGTGTCATTTGATAAAAAAATGAAATACTTGCAGAAGATTATTCGTGACGTTTCTATTTCTTTTTTCTTTCTTTTTTTCATCCCGGAAATAATAGTAATATTCATAAACGACATATCTTTTCATTAATATTGTTCTTCCATATTATATTTTATACAACATTATTATTTTATTATTATTATTATTATTATTATTATTATTATTATTATTATTATTATTATTATTATTACTACAGTCAACAAAACAAAAATAAAAAAAAAAAAAGAGAAAGAAAAAAAGAAGATAAATTATATAATTATTGGCGTGTCGTTTGATATCCGATCAATGTACTTTTATTATTATTATATAATTTCCTGTTTATTTTATGAATGGTACGAGATAAGAACATTTTTCTATTTCTCCTTCTATTTCTTCTTCTTCTTCTTCATCTTCTTTTCCATCTTCTTTTTTTTTTTCTTTTTTCTTTTTCCTTTTTCTTTTTTATCTTCGAATCACAATAATACGAATTACATAAATTATGCTTACTTTATAGATCGACTTTTGAAAGTACAAATTTGTTCGATTAAATACAAGGATGGATTATTTAGAACCTGGTTAGGGACCGAAGCAACCGTTCACATACATAAACCCGAACATGTCGAGGTTGGTTTATCAAAGATCTTATTTATATTCTCGATAATGGTTTCTTTCTTTCTTTATTTATTTATTTCTCTTATTGATTGATTAATTAATTAATTGATTAATCAATTAATTAATAAAATTTTCTTTTACCATAAAAATACTTTCAGATAATTCTTCGAAGTACTACGAATATAGAAAAGGCACCCCTATACAAATACATGGAACCTTGGTTGGGACAGGCACTTTTAACGTCAACAGGTAAAAATCCTTTTCCTCGCGATTAATCAGAAGAATTTTTTCCTACGATAATCTCGTAACCTACCAAATATATTGTGAAATATTTTTTAGAATAATTTTCTTACGTTGATAAAACAACGTGTCTTGAATGTTTGATATGAATGTAAAAAAAAAAAAAAAAAAGAAAATGAGAAAATTATATTAGACGGAAAAGAAAAGAATATTAAAAGGTATTAAAAAAAAAAAAAAAAAAAAAGAAAAAAGAAAAAAGAAAACAAATAAAAAAAGATAAAAATGAAATTTATTTCGTTCGATTTCAGGAAAGAAATGGATGCGGGACAGGAAGTTGATCACTCCTGCTTTTCATTTTAACATATTGGAACAATACGCAATTGTGATGTCAGAGAAAGCAGATATTTTTGTGAAATGTCTCGAAAAACACATAAACATAAATCCACAGGAATCGATCGACATATTTCCATACGCCAATCGATGCACATTGGATGTGATATGCGGTATAATTTTATTGTGATGTCTATAATTGTTTCTTCTTCTTCTTCTTCTTCTTCTTCTTCTTCTTCAAGTAATGCTTCGAAAGTTAAATTCGATGTTTCTTTTTCCTTTTCTTTTTTTTTTCTTTTTTTCTTTTTCGAATCAATCTCTCGAACGACACAGACTTATATATTGTCTTATTAATACATATTTAATTTATTTAATCGCATTAATGCACTTAAACGTATATACAATTAAAAATATTTTACCGAGATCATATTACATTATCTTTAGACTTTGTTCATTGGTTTATTTATTTCAGAGACGGCAATGGGAGTGAATATAAATATGCAAGAAGATACGGAGAATGAATATGGCAAGGCCGTTCATAGGTAAGCAGAATAATTATATTATCGTTAATTTGATATATGTGATAGAAAAAGAAAAGAAAAGAAATGAAAGAAAGAAAGAAAGAAAGAAAGAAAGAAAGAAAGAAAGAAAAAAAAAAACAGATGGTTCGACATTTTAAGGGTTTGTAATATTTACCGATATAAATGAAAAAGAAATGTTTGATTAACATGGATTCTCAAAATCAATCGATTACGTTGTAAATTAACATTGATTATTTCTTAACGTTCGATGTCGTAAATGAGTCTCTTGGTAAGATATTGAATTGAGTCCAGAGAAATTTTCTTAGAAAGTTCAATAAAATTAGTTCAAGGTTTTCAAGATAAACTTATTACGAAAAAAGGCAAAAAATATTGCTAATGTAACATTGGAATATACGTATGTTCAATATGTTGCCAAATGATTCGTTTGTGCTTTTTTTTTATTACTCTGTATATGTAATAAATTATTATAAATATATATATATATATGTAATATATTTTATGATATATATATATATCAAATAATATATATATAGGTATATATATACATAATATATTTTATAATATATATATATATATAAAAATATATATATATATAAGTATTATTGTTTACTTATTAAATTTAATTATTAAATTGATAAATATATTTCAAGATTCACCGAATTACTTATGTATCGTATATTTCGTCCCTGGCTAGCCTGGGATTGGGTATTTGCATTGACCGAAGTAGGAAAGGAATATTATTCTGCCATAAATATTATGCATACATTTACTCGAGAGGTAAATTAATATAACGATGATAAACTTAACGATTATTTATTAATTTTATCCTGACGATGTAGACAGTCGTTTTTAACGAAATTTTTATATCGTTTTTCAGGTGATTAAAAAAAAGAAATTGGTGAGAGAATCAAAATGTAATATAGCCAATGAAAACTCTCTAATATTTAATGAGATAGGTATGCTTGTTTTATAATTAACGATTATATAAATATTATTAATGTTTTATCCTAATCATTAAGAGGATGTTTAAAGAAAAAAAAAAAAAATATATATATATATATATATACATGTAAAAATAAATGAAAAATATTTTTATTCGACAATATCGTACTTTATGTTTATTTATTTATTTATTTATTTTTTTTATTTATTCGATCGTAGGTAAACCAACAAGAAAAGCTTTTTTGGATCTCTTATTAGATGCCAGAGAAAGCGATGGAAATCATATGACGGATGAGGAATTAAGAGAACAAGTGGATACTGTTATGTTTGCTGTAAGTTATACGTCACAGTCATCTGTATTTATATAGGATGTAAAAAAAGAAAGAAAGACAATATATTCGAAACCGATTTTGAAATTTTTTAAAAGGGACACGATACAACCGCTGCGGCCATAAGTTGGACGCTCTTCCTTTTGGGTAACAACGAGGATATACAAAATAAGGTACACGAGGAGCTCGATTATATTTTTAGCGATTCGAACGAATCAGCTACGACGAAAGAGATATCTCAATTGAAATATCTAGATAGGGTGGCTAAAGAAGCATTGAGATTGTATCCCAGTGCTCCTGGATTTTTACGAAAACTTTCGGAAGACGTGAAGATAGGCAAGTGTAAATTTTATCATTTATCATTTATCGTTGTAATTTTTTATTTGATTCTTTGTAAATTTTATCATTGTACTTTCATATCTGATTATATCCTACTTTTTGTTAAGAAGTTATTTATTTATTTATTTTTTAATTTTTTATTCAGATGATTACATCATTCCAAAAGGTTGCGTTGTGGCTTTGAGCTCGTTTGGTACACACCGACATCCGGATATATGGCCAAATCCGGAAGAATTTAATCCCGATAGATTTTTACCAGAAAATTCAAAGGGCAGGCATCCATATTCTTACATACCGTTCAGCGCAGGACCGAGAAATTGTCTTGGACAAAAGTATGCTCTATTGGAAGAGAAATTCGTTCTTACTGCGATCTTACGTAAATGGAAAGTGAAAAGCGTTCAAAACCAGGACAACATTAAGTTTTACGGTGCTCTCATTTTGAGACCATCCGAAGGAATATATCTTCATTTCATACCAAAGAAATAAGTACATTGAATAACGTTAATACAGATTTTTTTTTTTATTGTAATTCATCGCTCTTTGTATTTGTACAAAATTGCTTTCATGTTTCTTTCTCCTTTTTTTTTTTTTCTTTTGATTTTTAATGAGAATAAAATCAAATGTTAGAAATAATACTTTTATTATAAATACGCAATAGTACTATAATTAGACTTAAAAAATTTGTTACTGTATTAAATCGTGGTTAAAAAACAATTGAATTTGGTTTTGATTTATCATAATAAATGGATACTTTAGAAAATAAGGATTAAAAACTAAAATATAACTCAAACAGTCATATATATATATATATATATATATATATATATATATATATATATAATCTTTGAATGCTTTGTTGCGTAGAAATATTATAATCTACTTATGGTAATTTACCGACGATATTTTCTGTAACATGAAAAATGGTTTCTGATGTGAAAGTATCTCCGGTCGATAATACAGTTTTATAGTAAAACTTTTGTCAGATGCTCTTCATACTTTTTTCTCTCTTTTTCTTTTTCTTTTTTTTTTTCTTTTTTTTTTTTTTTTGTAAAAATTACGTACCTATACAGCTTGAAAATTACACGTAAAACGTATAAATCTTTCTTGTTTCATTTTAAGTATAACTTTCATATTCTTAACGAAACATTTTTTAAAATAAAGTTGATAAATATATATACACGTATATATTTTTATACAAATATAAGTATATATGTATTTTGTAATGTATTATTAGAGTCGATAAAAAAAGATATTATCATTTTACGATAATGTTATCGTCATAAGCAGATATTGTAAAATGCAATTGTAAAGGCGATAGAGAAAAGGATGATTGCAACGCTACGTAGGCATCACGAGCGAACATAAATTTACGAGTCGATTACGAATCTAAGTTTTCTTTTACGTATGATCAACACGCGAGACGACGCCATATTGACTGAGTGTTGACTGATGCCGTGCAGGTGTTTACGCGGTAGTTAATAAAATTTTTAGGAAAAAAAAAGAACGTATCAGTTGTTTCTCTACTCGGGTACTAATACCGTGGATATTCTATTGTGTTATTGTTCTATTAGATTTATTAAAATAATGAGCGGTAGTGACGGAAAGGAAGATCAATCTGAGAGAGCAAAGGAAGGAAACGTCGTCTTGATGGGTGAAACTCTAGCAAAAAATTGTACGCACAATGATCCCCAATGTTGTTTTAATGTTGATTTTATGCGATTGGGGGTTGACATAGCAGGTGACATAGAGGAAGAAACCGTTATATCTACCGATATTACGGACTATGTTCCTCTCACGGTATGTTGCCAGGAAAACTTTCAGGATCGTCTTTGAATCGTATTTCTAATAAAAATTAACATTAACGTTTCTAGAGTATGACTATAAATGAAAGCGAGGTTGATACCTCCGACAGTGACACAGTGTATTCTGAAAATATGAAATGTTCTATTGTATCTACAAGTCCAGAGGTATCACCCCATAATCTATCTACAAAATCAATATCGATTCATAGTCCTTCAAGACGAAGTAGAGAGTCATGTTCGTGCGACGTTTATAAAGCTAACAGGTAATGCAACGATAATGATACGGATCAGTAAAGTACAGTATTATAATATTTATTTATTCCGTTAACAAATCTTTCCTAACCAAGAGTGTTTTCAATGAGCGCAGAGATATATTCCGTGAGGAGCTTCAAGCTGCCATGAAATTTCAGAACCTTTGGTCTAATTTAAGGCAGCAAATACGCGCAGTTTTTAAAACCGCTTTGAAAGTTTCTCACTCGTCCGATACTTTACAATCCCAACATGAAATGTTTCCTTTGATCGATATGCACGATACGGTAACTCAGTAAGTATTCAAACCTATTTATCTGTTTTTCAAGGTAAACAGTAATTATAGATGCAATAGAATAATAATTATAGAAAAATTTGTAAAATATATAACAATTTATATACCTCTATTACAGATTATGCAAAAGGGATCCTTATCAATTATTTATGAGGTTAGTGGGTCAGGCACAAGAATTTGTTGTAGAAGTTAAAGTACGCCTATTGGCACTTCTAGATGACCGTAGTGTGAATAATTTAGCCGAAATCTTTCTTGCCGGTTGGTATATATTTTAATTAAATAACATTGGTAATGTTTAAAATTAGCGATTATTACTTTATACAAGAATATTGTATTATTTTATGTAGGGCTTTTGGATGACTATGATGCGTTAATATCAACCGCTTTTAAAATTTCTATAATAGTAAAACCGCTAAAAAAACATCTGTGTAAATTTAATTTAACATGGGATTGTTTTATTAAGAAATTATATCAAATTTATGTCTATAATAATCCATTGGTACAAAATAATTTGCCTCCTTTTCTTGTACAGGTAAAAGATAAATTAAACTTTACTTTCCATGTCGATTAATTATATATATATATATATATATATAAACTATTAATGTAAATAAGAGGATTAAGATCATTTTATTAATTTAATAATTCGCAGTTAAGGAAAGTTTTACTACTGAAAGGCTTGGAATATCAGGAACTAATTCGTAGATATCTGTCATTTGACGATGAAATGATAACAATACGTAGCCTGTGGCCAGAGATAGAGCCATGGATGGTTAAATATAAGTATGTAATGTATTCCCGGTATTAAATAAAACCATTGGAAAATAATTTATATCACAGAGAAAAAAATAGTAGTTTAAAAAAATTAAATGTTCAATATAAATTGTAGTGCAGAACAAGCAGTACAAATGACACAACTCAGGCACATTAGAGAAGGCTGGGGATTATTTACAACTATTCGAAAGATCATGGAAATACGGAAATTGATGAAATTATCGGATGGTGGAAGGTATGAATAACAATTGTTTTATTTTTTTTCCTTTTTTTTCTTTGTTTTTTTTTATATTTGCTTAGATCTTTTATAATTTTGCTTTCCACTTCTAGCAAAATGCAAGACATCGATGGGCAATTAACTGCTTTCATCGAACTAGCGAAACACGGTGCATCTAGTACAGATGGTAAATCCTCAAGTCCTACTCCAGATTTTAGCTCATTTAGCTCAGATTCACTTAATATATCTCAATGTCTTGAAGTAGTCCAAATTTTATTGGATGACTGGAACAAAGCTCGTCATCAAAAATTAGTTGATATTGCAAGAGAACTTACAGTGAGACATATGGTAGCTAATGAGAACGATCCAGACTCTTTAGCTTATGCGCATGCATCAAATCATTTAGAACAATTTGCGATTAGAAGAGTCAGGTATGTAGAAATAGTTTGATTGAAATTGAATCGTACGTTATATACAAGTATAAACACATATATTGCATAATAGGAGTCATGGAAAAGATATATCTATAGAAGATAGTATCGTGGAAGAAGAAAACGATTGTAAATGTCAAGAATGTACAAAACCTTCGACAGCTCCAGTGGTAGGTATAATACATTTGCGTGAATAAGAAAAAAAAATATATCACATATCGTAGTATAATTATTTTGACACGAAACGAAAATTTTTAGAGTGGAAACGGTCGTATTGGAAATATCGAATTACCAACGGACAACGTAAATTTCTTTCCTATAATCGCTAATGGATTAATGAGTAAACGAATATTTTGTTATTATTTGATTTGAGCTTTCGTAAGGATAAAATATAGTTCCATCTGACCTGTTAATTTTTACAGAACACATTATTAACTTCACCGCTACTAATAGCAGTAATACTGAAATTCAATTAAAAAAACTATTCGAAGAAATGAAAGATACAATTGGTCTTAAAGAAGAAAAAGATATTATTTTAAAGAACGTAGATGACAATATTGATACACAGCCATCTACTCCACAACCTTGTCAATGTGTGCATCTACATGCAAAAGAAATAGCTGAAAGGAAGAAAGGAACTATAGAAGATCCTCCCTGTCCTTGTCTTTTAAACTCAAAAAGAAAATGGGATATTTGTCCGTGTTTAACGAAAAGTTAGTATTAATTATATGTAACGATGTTAAGACGTTAATACTATCTTGTTATTTTAATTCTTAATTTTTGTACAGTTTTAGAAGAACCTGCTGTTACTAATACTCATCCTAAAGAGATATCGTCCAATTCAGTTGCGGTCAATTGTAATCAAGAATTAACTAAACCAACTGTTAAAACGGGATCTACGCAATCTACGCAAACGCAAACAAGGCATTCCACGACACAAACACCTAATTCAAATCATAATCGTATCACATTTCCAAGTAAGTAGAAATATATTATGACAGTTTAGAATATTTGTCATTGAAGGATTTATAAGAATATGTTTCTCGTTGTGACAGGTACTACCACTCATCCGTATACTCATAGATCTGTTCCGGATGTGACAAAAAGTACAGTGCCTTCGCACAAACTTCATACCCACAACAATCATAACTCACACGCCTGTCATAAACAAACAAATGTCGAACACATCAAGAGGGTATCGTGTAACGATTGTTAGTACAAAATAAATCTTTTCTTCATGATAATATTTAATGTCTTTTTTTTTTTTTGTCGTAATAGTAACATTTCAATTTAATCTTACAGTAAGTTCTGGAGACGGAGATTGTTCCGATTCTGCAAGCAGTCAAGAAGATTCTTGTTCAACCAGTAGCTCCGCACAAAGAGATTCTAGTAGACATTGCGATTGCTGTTATTGCGAAGTTTTCGGTCATGGAGTTGTAAGTTTGAAACATTTCTTAATGATTTTATATATCTTTAATCGTGATAAATTTCTAATGCTAATTGGGAATTTGTCAATGACAAAGTAGAAGTGCTTTATTGCAAAGTAATAATTCTTTTTCCTTCTTTTTTTTTTCTTCCTTTTTTTTTTTTTTAAGCCATCCGTAGCACCAGTTAGTAGAAATTATAACGAGATGAGAGAACGATTAAGGCAAATATTGACAAAGAAGAAAGCTAAAAAATGTAAAGCTACGTATAGTACGCCAAAAAGTCTGGTTGACGTGGCACTGCCACTTTCCAATGTCAATCAGGAATCCAAACCAATTATGAATAATTTAGCGTTAAGATCAAATACTCCTGTTTCGACAACATTATCGGAAGATCCTCGGGATCAAAGAAATTTAGAAGAATTATTGGACTTTATCGAAGGTAATCAGAATGGGAAAAAGGATAATAACAAGAAGGCTGAGAAAAAGGCAAGGCAGAAGCAACGTAAGGTTAGTGTTAATTGCGTTGAATGATATAACTGATGTCTTTTTATTTATTTATTTATTTGTTTGTTTTTTTTTTAATAAATGAAAAAGAGAAAAAGAAAGAAAGAAGCAAACTAACTTTTGTATTCGCATTTTAACATTTGTTAGTTGCAAGAGAAGATGAAAAAGGACAGACAGGAAGCGGAGAAGCAGAAATTAATCGAATTACAAAAGAAGACACCGGAGGTTACGATCACCGTTGTCGATTCTCAGAAACCTGTCAATCAAAGATTTTTACCTCAGTGCAATCTTCCCGAAGTGTCGATTTTACCTACATCCAATCCAAACATTTTATCAAGTGGAAAACATATAACGAATAAGAAGAAGGAGAAGCAAGAGACGTGCAATATTAATACAAATAATTCTGGTAATAACAAAGTAAAAATCGCATCCTCGGTAACAGCGAATTTGAAGATGAAAAATATATCGAATGCGGATAAGTTAGAACAAATTACAAATTCTAATCAATCGAGTAAGATCGATATAAAAAGTGGAAAACTTGAATTTAGTAATAAAGCTTTTAAAGGAACGACGAATATTAACGCATTGAATACAAAAGACAATGCCAATCATATCGTAGACAAATTGGCAGCAATGGAATTAACGGATAAACAATTGACTAAGAAAGAAAGGAAAAAATTAAGGAGAGAAATGAGGAAGCAAGAGGAAGCTAAAATGAATGCAAACGTAGAGCCTGTTCAACATACAGAAAATCAACCACAAATCGTTACGATTAAAAGAATAATGGAATCTAATAGTACGGAACCAACGGTTACAATAACGTTAAAAGGACAAACTCCTGCGGAGGATAAAGTTTTATTTACGTTGGTAAATGGACAAACCAAGGAAGTTCCTTTACATAAATCTGAACAAGAACAAAATTTATGTAACAACAACAACAACAACAACAACAATAACAATAACAACAACAACAACAACAATAATAATAATAATAATAATAAAAGGAAGAAAAGTAACAAAGCATCCAGCAATAACGAAACTATACAAAGTAATAAGTTACATCAAGCCAGTAGTACAAAACAACAGCAACAAGTTAAAGTGTGCGACGCGAAGCATACGACGAAGTATCAAACCAACAACGAAAAGTCGAAAGGTATTAAACAAACCGAAGAACGGAAAATACAACAGCATGGTGTTAACGAAATTAAAACTACAAAGTCTAAGAAGGATAAGAAGAATTCTGAAACCAAAGAAAACGTCTCGCAGCATCAACAGAATCTATCGAGTAAGAGTAAGAATTTACAACAAAATACTCAAGTTAAGAAGACGAACAGATCTGTTAATATTACGCAAATGACGGATATACATAAGTGTAACGTTACACTCGAACCAGTTATAAAGACAAAGAATCAACATGAGAAA
>NC_057704.1:2141936-2151936 GCF_014466175.1 Vespula pensylvanica
GTGTACATTGTATGTATGTATGTATGTATGTATGTATGTATGTACGTACGTACGTATGTCTGTATGTGTGAATGTATCTATATATCTATGTACGTACGTATGTTCAATGAGTACGTACACATGTGTTTCTTCTGTGCGCGTGTGTGTATGTGTGATATGTGTATGCATGCGTGCGTGTATAATTTAAGTATAGTAGAAATGAATTTTTCTGCCAAGACTGTCACGTACCTAAAGTGATTCTGCACTGAACGGTGTAACGTAATAATGTCAACATTTAAATAATATTATACGTTCTTGCCATATCGCGAAAATTAATGGACGATATAATCGCTATTAGTAATCGTATTTGTCAGGCCGGATATAAATGCGCAAGTTCGAAAACAAAGTGGATGCTACGGAAAAAAAGAAAGAAAGAATGAAAAAAAAAAAAAGAAGAAGAAGAAGAAGAAAAAAGAACGAGAGAAAAAATATTACGAGTAAGAAAGAGAAGGAAATAAATAAATAAATAAATAAATAAATAAATAATTAATTAAGTAAATAAATAAATAAATAAATAAATAAAAGAAAAAAAAAAGACAAGAAAAAAGCAACCAAACAAATAAACAAACAAACAAACAAACAGACAAGAACTGTTCCCGACGACGGTTGCGTGCGTGCGTTTCGTGTGCATGTCACGCGACGAGATACACACATATACGTATTCTTTTTTTCAATAAAAACAAATGCGAATTTTTACTTAAATAAAGACTAAACCCGTCTTTCTACGTACGTAACGTATGTACTTACATGCCATTCGTGTACCAATCATCCCCTACCACTCCATTAATTCTCTCCCACCTAAAAACTACAATCCTTAACTTTAAGTTCATTATTATTGATATGATATATAACAAATAAAAAAAGAAAAAAAAAAAAAAGAGAAGAAAGTCCGATATATCTACGTTTTCTTTTTTCTCTTCGCGAAATCAAAATTTCGTAACGAACCGGAGTCTCGTAAGAATTAAAAAAAAAAAAAAAAAAAAAAAGAGAGAGAGAGAGAGAAAAGCTTTTGTAATCAAAAGCATTTTTAAATCTCCGCATAATCCCCCGATAAGTGTAAGTATGCAGATTATTCGCGGTTGTTCGATATCGATTTGAAAAGAACTAAATAAAATAAAAACAAAGAGAAAAGAAGAAAAAGGAGAGAAAAGAAATAAGAATTAAGTGATCCGACGAGATTCTTAATTGTCAGGAGTAATTAAACGGATGAAATATTCGTAAAGATCGACGAAGCGATCGCCGATATCACTTTTTATCTTTTATCTTTTTACTTAGCTACGTACTTTATTTGCGTATGTATTTGTATGACAGGTACATACCTATACAGTTATTATAGTTATATACTTGCTACGTATATACGTGTATTGCTGGTATGGTGCTCATTGACTCTGTATAGTAACTGAAAAATCTGTTTCTGAGCACGTGGCGCAAGTTGGCAAAGAATATAAGACGCATTGACAGGAGGTAAATCCGTCTTAGCACGTATATTCCCGAGCTCTCCCTCCTAACCCCTCTCAACCCCTCCTAACCCCTCTCAACCCCTCCCAACCCCTCGTTGGCGTTGCATCGTCGATCGGATCAATATTCCAGGAGGTTGATCGGTGCCTGTTAAATACTACGATCACGTAGATATACCCGTCGAACGACGCCGCTAATGCTTAAAGGGATCGATCAAGAAGCCAGCCCTTCGATCGAGGATTTGTTACGTTGCGTTTGAGTTTAGTTGAGTTGAGTTGAGTTGAGTTGAGTTGAGTTGAGTTCAGTTGAGTCGAGTTGCGTGACGAGACGAGAGGAGAGGAGAGGAGAAGAGAAACGAAGCTACGAAGTACCGCTTCCTGTTCGTCCACGTCCGCTTTCTCTCTTTTTCTATCGCGTACGAGAACTTTTTCTGTCTTGTGTGTGTATATTAAGTATTTTATACATATATATGTATGTATGTATGTATGTATGTATGTATGTTGTGGACTTAATGAGAAAAAAAGAAAAAAAAAATGCTTGGTCCGTTTAGCGTCTCTTCTTATGTCGTTGTTATATTATTATTATTATTATTATTATTATTATTATTATTATTATAAATTTTTTTTGTATGGTAAAACATATTGTTTGTTGGATAAAAAAATATTTTTTATTTTTATATCTGGCTTTTCTTTTCTCATATCGAATCTTAATCGACCAAAATGTGAGATATAATATCAATTTATTAATCAATATATATATATATATATATATATATATTGATTAATATATATATATATGTTGTGCATTTAATGAGCAAAAAAGAAAACTTGCTTCGCTTCGAGTTTTGTTTCGTTGTTATGTTATTATAATTATTATTTTTGTTTGGTTTTCTTTAATTTTTATTTTTTCTCTTTCGTTTTTCTTTCCTCATATCGAATCTTAGTCATCAAAAACACGAGACAAAATATCAAGATCGTATTAAATATTATATATATATATATATATATATATATATATATATATATATATGATGCGCGCTTAATGAGCAAAAAAAAGCTTGCTTCGCTTCGCTTCGCATAGATTCTTGTGTCGTTGTTATATTATTATTATTATTATTATTATTATTCGTTTCTTTTATTTTTAATATTCTCTCTCTCTCTCTCTCTCTCTCTCTCTCTCTCTCTCTCTCTCTCTCTCTCTCTCTCTCTCTCTCTCTTTTCTTTCTATCGTTCTCAGATCGAATCTTAATCATCAAAAAAATAGCGAAACAAAATATCAAGATCAACGTTAAGAAAAAACGCGAAGTATCGCCGCGATCATAATTACTATTATACCTGTATAATAGTTTGCCCGATCATCATGATCGTGATAATAATTCCTCATCATGATTATGAATTGCTTCTTCTTTCTATCCTTTTTTATTTTTTTCTATACGTACATATATATATATACATTTCTTTTATCGTCACGTAAAATCTCTTCTCCATCCCCCTCCCTCATTAATATCATATTAATACGAAAACGAAAAAAGATAAATAAGATAAAAAGAGAAAGAAGATATATACGTGTTACGTACACGTGTGTGTGCACGTACTTAATGGTTAGAATTTATATCATAGAACGTTCTCCCATCATTCGAATAAGTATTAATATCGATTATGAATGGGCTTGGAAGTTCATTCAGTTTTAACGTGACCGACCGACCGACCGGCCGACCATCCGACCGATCCAGCAAGTAACCAAGCAACCGAGCAATCTTGTTGAAGGTGTTGGTAATCTTGTCTTTTGAGATGTAAAGATAGATAGAGATAGACAGAGATAGAGATAGAGAAAGAGAGACAGAACATTTCGGTTTCCCTTAAACCTGACGGGGTCGTTTTAAAGATATCTTATCCTCGTGAGCTCGCAGTTGTTAGAACCATCGAGTGTGACTTTATTAGAAGTCGTCGGCCAGTTAGACTAACTCAAACTCAAAGAGATATTCAGAAAGGAAGAATGAGGAAATCTCGATCTTACAGGAATGAAAAGGGTTCTAACAACGGCGGAAAGTTCGAAGACCAACTTGCCACTCTGTTTTATACGGACCGTGCTCTCGCCGGGACCGAGATAGCCGTTTTGTCTCGTTGCTTCTTTACGTAAATACATACATAGGTACGTACATAGGTATGTACGTAGATATATACATACATATATACATACATATATACGTAAGTACATACACGAGCATGTGCGCGAACCGTGTTAGGTGTCTACCCACGAGAGAAGAGGGAGAGAAGGAGATTAACATAGCGCGTTGCACGCTACCTAAGCTCGTCGACCTATACCAGCATTCCCCCTCTTAACCCCCCTCATCCAGCTCCTAACCTCCTCCTACCCCATCTCCTCCTCGAATGGCTCCATGCCACTCCTCCGATCCCCTAAACTATTTCCAGACGCATTTCATTAATCTTGAACCAAAAACGTCCAGCGGAAAATGGCGAGTCGTGGCACACACGGTTAAACGCTTACGTGCCACCTGGCAGAAATAGCAGCCGTTTCAAAGCTTTTACGTTCGCCGAGAAAGCGACACAAGGTTTATCAAGTAACCATGAGAAGTAGGGAGAGAGAGAGAGAGAGAGAGAAAATATGTTTATCGTATATTGGGTGATAACCTATGCAGCTTCGTTCCCTACCTACTTCCACCATCAACCCTCTAATGCATTGAAAATGTTACAAGTTAGATTGATTTGTATGCAACGTACGATGATAAAATTATAATATTTATCTGTATATATATGTATCTGTATTTATATGTGTATATATATATATATATATATATATATATATATATGTATATGTTTTATATATATATATATATATAAAACGATAAAGATCGAATTGTTTAAATATTATTATTATAGAATAGATAATATAATCTAGGTTTGAGTCCCGAAGAATCTTCAAAACGATCTATTTCCTTTTTTTTTCGAAATAGAAAAATAAATTCTTTTGTTTCTCTCTCTCTCTCTCTCTCTCTCTCTCTCTCTCTCTCTCTCTCTCTCTCTCTTCTTTCTCTCTCTCCTCCGTCCAAGATCTAATTATTTCCAAGCGGATATTGTCATTAATTATTCACGGTAGACCGCATGCGTTTTTTCTTATATATATATAGCGAAATGTAGCATTATTTTCACGTTAGAATTTAAGATGCGTTTCTTCTTCCTCACGAAGCAGAACGATAAAAGGAGAGAAAAAGAAGAGAACAAATTTTTAAAAAAGAAAAAGAAAGGGAAAAAATAAGTAATTGTCGTTTCTTACCGTACACCGTAAGAAAGATGATGATGACGACGATGATGATGATGATGACGATGACGAAGATGACGAAGATGACAAAGACGAAGACGACTATGACGATGATCATGATCATGATGATTATTATTATGATGATCATGATGATGATAATGATGATGACGACGATGACGACGACGACGACGACGACGACGACGACGACGATGTTAACATGGCTAATAATAGGTAGTCTATGTCCCCGCACGAATTTAATTCACCGAGGACCGGAAACCGATTCCGAAATACCTATTCCAAGCGGGACTGCGGAAGTATTAAAGGGAACGCTTCTCTCTCAACTTGTAACGTGCAAAATATAACGACGAAATTTCCGACACCCACGGGATGTAAGTCATCCTGTGCCAAGTATGTACTACGGTGAGACCATATAATCGTCACGATTTCTCGGTTTTAGTTGCTTTCACCAATCTGAGGAAACATTTAAGATGTTTTTACTTTTAAAAAAGGAATATACGAATATACGGTTTTCCCTAGAATTTCCCATAGAATTTAATTTCCATCGAAATGAATTCGTAATGTTTGTTAAATTAATTTAATCGTTTTCTTAACAAATTCAATGAACGATATTATTATTATTATTTCTTTTTTTTTTTTTTTATTATCGATAATCTAATGCATCGAATTAAACGATTTCAGAATTCATAAATTCAATCGTTCGATTTTATTGTCCGTGGTTTTTCGTGACTGAAATTTTTATTTACGTAAATGTAATTTGTAAGAACATAGTAAAATTATAGGCATCGTATATTATTTTAAACGTACGGATTATTTATTGCGAACATATGGTCGCGAACTTCTTAGAATATACTAAGAAAATTTTCTGGAAGTCTCTTGGAAATAAATCATTTTTCTTGCTTTACCAAAAAGTTTATCATTTGGCTGGTCATTAAAAATTTTACGCGGCCCTTGGATACATAGGTTGAGAAACGCTGTATATTCGTAGAAACCTACAGTATTTTAAATCTAATCGCACGTATCTTATTTTTGTTTCTTTGTTAAAAAAAAATTCTTTAATCACGTTTTTACTATTTTCTTCTTCTTTCTTTACAACTACGTATATACAAAAGATATTGTCTCATTCTAATTAAAACGAATACAGTATCATGAAAAATTTGTCCTGCGGAATGAGCTCTCTAAAATTATGAATTATGATGAATTACTATTAAATAATTATTTTTATGTATTACACTAAATGTTCTTGCATTATAAATTTTTTTTTTATTTCTTAATGAGATACGATTTACGTTCGATTATAATTTATTATTATTATCAAAGATTAAGAGAAAAGAAAAGAAAAGAAAAGAAAGAAGATCCATTTTTTCGCTTGGAAATATTGACTTATAAAATGGTGAATTTTAATGGCGAAAGAGACGTTCATATATCGTCCGTTGATACGAATATTATTTCACGATTAAACGATTTTACATAAACGTTGAATACGACTTTTTCATCTAGATTATAAATAAATTCTTGAAGATAGCAATTTGAGATATTGTCCGATCGTCAAAACTTTCGAATAGTTATCGGACGTACGTCAATGGAGATACGTATCGTGGGATCTCTTTGATAACAAAAAAAAAAAAAAAAGAAAAAGGAAAAAAGGAAAAGAAAAAAATAATGAATGAATGAATGAATGAATGAATGAATATATAAATAAATAAATAAATTCGAAGTGCGATAGCTTGAGCGATCCATTAACGTCCATTAAAATGACACGTCATTGAAAACAAAACGTTCTACATGTCAATCGGTCATGATGAACGGCAACGAGACCAACAAGAGCGTACGCTCGAAAGTTATGCGGAGGAAATAGGTTAGGAAAAAAAATGAAAAAAAAAAAAAATTGAGAAAAAAGAAAAGGAAAGATTTTACAATTTAAAAGTTAAATTGTAAAAATTAATACGATAAGGATTTCGAAGTTTTGATTATTACAATGATCTTGACGCATTACGAACAGAGCAAAGAGAATTGGAAATAGCATGGACGACGGGCGAACAATCGTCGCGGACGACATTGATGGAAGATATCATCGAAAAAAATATTGTTATCAGATCGGCGGAAGATACGAAAGAAAAGGACGACGGTACGTTCTTTTTTTTTATTTTTTCAAAATATTCTCAAATCTAAAAGATTTTCAAATGTATTTTTGTTGGTGCAATAATTATTTTTCTGTGACGATCCTGGTCCAAAAAAATTCATGTCATTAATTTTTATCCAAACGAGATAAGTAGACAAATAATAAAGCAAATAATAATCATAATGATGATGATGATGATGATGATGATGATGATGATGATAATCATAATGATGATAATAGAATGTTAATGTAATTAACAATGATTTAGGGGCCAAGTTGATATTATTAGAATCTTATTTTACCGATCGTTAATAGTACATTTCTGAATATGATAGGAAAGGACATAACAGGATCAAATAAAATCGAATAAGATTTAAGAAGAGGATCGAATAGGATTTAATAGGATCGAATATGAACAAATAGAACTGATTAGGATTCAATAGGATAGAATACGAATCGAATAGAACCGAATGAGCTCGAATAGGATCTAATAGGAAGAAATAGTAACGATTAATGCATTGTCCAATTTTTCAAAACGTTTCATTTTACATCACGTACAGGTTATTATTAGTTATTTGAATTAATTTTTTTTGCTATCTACGGCCTTTATTTCTTTTTTTTTCTTCTTTTTGACATTGACAAGCTCTATCAATATTTCTTCAGAAAAAAACTTATCAACCTATTCCGCATGAAGTCATTATATATAAAAACATCCCCAAAATGACTCAATGAGTAATCGATACCAATAAAAAAGTCTAAAATTTTTTATAGGGAAATCAACGGTGAAATATTCACGTTTCTTTTTATTTACGATTAATATTTACGATTTAACATTATTATTTATTTATGATTAAATAAATAACTCTGCTATTATCAGCGTACAAAGATGTACGCTCTGTCGCGGTGAATAGATAAACAATAAAATAAAAATGTTCGGTATTGATCGAGCTACATATACACAGTGTCCAGATAATTTCAATGTATCAACCTGTTTCTTTATCAAATAGCCCCGGTCTCCTGTACCCTAATATATCCTACTATCAGCGTTTCTCAACCTATTTGGGTCAACAGCCTAATTAACCTCTAGATCTCGTTTCAAATTTTCAATGATTCCGTCAAATGCTACTTGTTATCTTACAAAAGATATCGAGACAATCGATCGATTAATTTATAAGTGATCTTTCAGACAATTCTCGTCGAATGTTTTGCAGTGTTGAATTTGAAATAATACAGAGCGACTTCGATTTAACAGGTACTTCAAAATCTTAGATAAATTTGAAATCTGGTTATCGTTAAAAACGACAAATTTGTTGAGTCTTGCAAAAGCAAAAAAATGGTTGAGAAACACTGAACTCCACATTGCTGTCATTTGCTTATGATACATAAAGATATACTTTGTAACTCCAATTGGATGGAACATACATATGTTATCAACGTTCACGTTGAAAATCTTAACACCTGATCTTAATAAAGGTGCTTGTTCACTTTTTCTTGTATTTCCTCGCGTATCACCTTCGTGTATCATCATCGCGTATCATCCTTGTCGCTGAATCCGTATAAAAATGTACGATACGATCTGTCCAGGACTTGGACAATGCAATAACGTTGATAGAATGCAGCGAGGATACGTAACAAGCATCCTTTAAGTCACGCTATTAATATTATAATTTTATAAAAAATGTTGCTTTCTAAAAAAAAAAAAAAAAAAGAAAGAAAGAAAAAAGAAAAAAAGAAAAAAAAAAAGAAACTGAAGAAAAGAAAAACAAAATGGCCGATTTATATTCCGTACCTTTTTTTCTTTTCTTTTTCATCTTTTAATTCCGTTCATCGAAAGGAATCGTTGGAAATCTTTTTTCCATCAAGCTTTCTTTCTTTTTATATATAAAAATTTAATTACGTAATTACTTCATTAAAAATATTTCACACATGAAATATTTCATATATAAAAGAATTTCTTTCGCGTTTCAGATTCTCGCTCATCGTTGGAAGACATATGTAGAATCTGTCACATGGGTGATGGCACTTTGTTAGGACTCAACAAGAATCAATCGAGGTGTCATACTGATGACAAACAAATTCGAATACCCACGTTCTCTTCCTGCTCCTATCTGGGTCCGCTTATCTCCGCCTGCAAGTAAAACCGCCTTGCTAGTGATCCTTTCGTCGTAATCTTTTTCTTTTTCTTTTTTTTTTTTTTTCACTTTTTTATTCCCATTTTTTTCCTTCATCCCACCGATTATCTCCTTCAACTTCTTCGGAGTACATCATAAGAATAAAAGCAAAGTAAAGAATCTCCATTTTGAAGCGAAACGTCAAACACGTCTAATAATGTCATTTGGAATTCTTGAAAAAAAAAAAAAAAAAAAAAAAAAAGTTTTTGCATTTATTTATTTATTTATTTTTTCTTTTTCCCGAAAAACAATTCGTTGTACAAACAGGCGACGTAACAAGGAGGCTTGAACAATTATTATTATCGATATTTTATAAATCGAATTATTCGAAAAGAAAATCAAAAAACGAGAAAAAATAATAGAAAAGATAGAGAAACGAAGCGAGAGACGTATAAAAAAATAATATACGATGACAGATGTCGTGGTACCGTTGGTCTTGTTCATGCGGATTGTCTCGAAAAATGGCTGACGGAGTCCGGTCACTCTAGATGCGAATTGTGCGGTTACAAGTATGTGACCAAGAGAATACCTCGTCACAACATTTGTCATAGCGTTTTGATATGGTTCAAAACGGTGGTGGCTACGCGTCAGGTATGTTCTTATACAAGAAACCAAAAAATTTACTCGATAATCTAAATCTTTTTAAAAGAGAAATTGATAAATATCAAACTGATAATATCCATGATATTCTATACAAATATATCATACAATACAATAATATATAAATATTACATATTACATATCAAGGTTTTTCAAACAATATTCCGTAGAACATCAGCTTGCCATTGAAAAATTATTAATATTGATATTATTTTACTACTATCGTATCATTATCTTCCAAGTAATGAAAATCTCAGAATAAATATTTCTATTGTTTTCTTAATTGCTTGATCAATCGTTTAATTATTATTTA
>NC_057704.1:2154259-2177788 GCF_014466175.1 Vespula pensylvanica
AAAAAAAAAGAAAAAAAGAGAAAGATAGAGAGAAAATAAAGTAGAACGGATTTTACGCAGCGTACGCTTCATTGCGTTGGAACGTCGATATTATCAAACCTGTTAATTATCCCAATGAATATTCCTATTTTATATTATAATTACCCTTTATTACACCCAATTATCTCCTCACAATGTTATACTGTTACAATTAATATTTCCTATAAAAAAAAGAGAAAGAACAAAAAAAAAAAATGTTCTTACATGCATTCGCTACTATTATCGTATTATAAACAAAATCGAAACGCGAAGTAGTAAACTTTGTAAACATCAAATATCCCTAAACTCTTTGGTATTTCATTAACGTTAAAAGTGAATATATTGCAGATGAAGAAAAAAAAAAAAAGAATTCTTTGACGAGTTAATAGTTTTTCCTTGAACGCTCCTTTATTAAATCTTTTTTCCCCTCTTGAAACTGTCCTGTTCGCTTCATTACGTTGGAATGTTGATATTATCGAACCTGTTAATTATTTCCGATAAATAATCTTATTTTATATTATAAATATATACTCATACAATGTTATAACGTTACAATGTTATAATTTTCTTCAATGGGGAAAAAGAAAAAAATTTTTTTACTGTCCGTTCGCTGTCACATATTATTAAAAGAAAAATTTTCAATATTCTTAAATTGGCTGGTACACCATTGATCGTTGGTTAAAAGTGAAATATTATATAAAGGGAACAAAAGTAATAATGATAAAAAATAATAATACGAACAAGTAATACAAAATAATAATAAAGTGGGATAATAATAAACAATCACAGTACGATTAATATTTCACATAAAAAGAAAAAAAAAAAATAATACGATTAACATCTCTAAGGAAAAACAAATTTTTTCTTCTGAATATTAATTTATTGTCACGTTTATAAAAAATAAAATCATAACACGAATTAACAAATTTCTTAAACACGAAACGTCTCTAAGCTATATCATTGATATAGAAAGTGAGTATATTACAAAAACAAAAAATAATACGAGTAATTAAAAATTATAATGCAATTAATATTTTTTATAAAAAAAAAAAGAAGAAAAAGATTTATTTTTTAATACTCATTCGCTGACGCATATAACATATCACTAAATTTTTTAAACATCAAAAATCCCTGAACTCTTTGATATCTTCTCGACATTAAAAACGAAAATGCTATAAAACAAAAAAAATATATATACATATATTACGTAAAAAAAAAAAAATATATATATATATACGTAACATTTCTTTTCTGCGGCACATTACAAAAAAAATAAAATAAAATGTAGAATAAATTTCTTAAACCTGAAATATCTCTAATCTCTCTATCGTCCCATCGATGATAGACATTAAAAAGAAATATATAACAAAACAAAATAAAATTTATAATTACAACTAATATCTCTCTATTATAAAAGAAAGAAAATCTTATTTACCATCCATTCGCTGCCATAAATATATGCCGCAGGAAAAAAAGAGAATAGAGAAAAGAAAAGATTTAACCGCGAATTAGTAAATTTTTCAAACCTCAAATATTCCTAAACTCTTTCTGGTATCCCACCTCTGGCATTAAAAGCGAATATATTATATAGAGAAAGAAAGAAAGGAAGAAAGAAGAAAAAGAAAAAAAACTTTAGACAGGTTAATAGTTTTCCCTTTGGACGTTTCTTTATACTAAACCTTTCTCCTTCGGCATCCTACTCCCTCCAGTCTTAAGAAATTGTCCGTTCGATTTAAATCGATAAGAATCCAGGACGAGACGAGGACGAAGACGAAAACGAAGATGAAGACGAAGATGAAGATGAAGATGAAGAAGATGAAAAAATAGAAGAAATAGAAGAAAAAGAAGAAGAAAATGATGAGGATGAAAAGAAGAAGAAGAAGAAGTAATAGTAATACTAGTAATAGTAGTAGTGTAGTAGTAGTAGTAGTAGTAGTAGTAGTAGTAGTAGTAGTAGTAGTAGTAGTAGTAGTAGTAGAAGAAGAAGAAGAAGAAGAAGAAGAAATATTAACAGAAGAAGAAGTAATAGTAGTAGTAGTAGTAGTAGTAGTAGTAGTAGAAGAAGAGATAGTAATAGAAGAAGAAGAAGAAGAAGAAGAAGAAAAGATAGTAATAGAAGAAGAAAAAAAATGAAGAAATAATAGTAGTAACAGCAACAGCAACAGTAGCAGTAGCAGCAGTAGTAATAATAGTAATAGTAATAGTAGTAGTCGTAGTAATAGTAATAGTTGTAGTAGTAGTAGTAGTAGTAGTAGTAGTAGTAGTAGTAGTAGTAGTAGTAGAAGAAGAAGAAGAGAAATCCTTTCTCGTGATCCCTTGGGAGAGAAGAAAAAAAAGCTCTCACGAGGATATTCTCTCTGGACGTTAGGCAGGAACGAAGGAGTGCCGCCTCGAAGGAAGAAATGAATCTTTTACGCACCATCGCCGTGCACGCATCCGGTTCTTCCAGATTCTCCGGCGGGTGGTGCGTGACGTCTAACTCCTAGACCATATAACGAGCGAATAAAGGAGCGAAGCCAGGAGGTAAAGATGGAGGGAGGAAGGGTGAGGAAGGGTGAGGAAGGGTGAGGAAGGGAGGGAGAGAGATAGGTAGACGGGGAAGGGGAAGAAAAGAAGGGGATAACGCGTATTATCCTTCCTCTCGACTCTCGATCCTCTACCTACACGTAAGTTTAGATCGCAAACTCTTCGCACGTTTCCCGTTTTTTTTTTCTTTTCTATTTTCTTTTTTTTTCCTTTCTTTCTCTTTCTTTTTTCTATCCTTTTTTTTCTCTTTAATTTTTCTTTCTACTTACTCCCCTCCTCCTCCTCCTCCTCCTCCTCCTCCTCCTCCTCCTCCTCCTCCTCCTCCTCCTCCTCCTCCTCCTCCTCCTCCTCCTCCTCCTCCTTTTCTTCCTGTTCATCGTTTCTTCCGTTGTGTCAGTAGTGCGATTTTCTTTTTCTTTTTTCTGTTTTTTTCTTTCTCTTGACATACTAATTGTTCGATTAGATAACGATTAATCGAAGCGTCGGGATATCGCGCAATGTCATTTATTTGAACCAAATCTATTTGTAAAGTGAAAGTAAAGTTTTTTTTTTTTTTTTATATCGGGAGGTTTCTTCGTTTTTTCCTCTTTTTTTCTTCTCTCCTTCTTTAATTAATCTCGTCCCTTTCCAACTTTTTGTTTTCTCGTTTTATCCGAAATTTTATACATACATACATACATACATACATACATACATACATACATACATACATACATACATACATACATACATATATATATATGTCTGCAAATTATTACATACGAACTATAAATTATAATACAAGTTCCAGATCGTATAATTATTCTCTTTTCTCATACGCGATAACAAATTGGATTTTGGATATTCAACTTTATCGTTCTTTTTCTATTATCTTTCTCTGTCTTCTTCTTTTTATCTTTCCGTCGAAATATAAGATAAACAAAAAGAAAAAAAGAAAGGGAATAAAAGAAGAAGAAGAAGAAGAAGAAGAAGAAGAAGAAGAAGAAAAAGAAAAGAAAAAAAAACAGAACGGAAAAAAAGACAGAAAAAAAAGGGGGGCAAAAAAACATTTACCAGACAACAGCGAGACGATTAAAATAATTGTGATAAACTAACTATCCCACCTACCGACACTATCCAATTAAGAGAATGTCCTTTCTGATTAAATTGGTGACGAGGAGGTGGGAAGGTGGTTGAGGTAGCAGGGCAATGAAGAGAGGACAGGGCGTATAAGAGGGACAGAGAAAACAGGGAGGAAGGGGAGGGAGAAAGGGGCAGTTAAAAATTGATCGTCTCATAAATACGATCGTGCGGCTTGTAAACCATCGACGTAACCTCTATCCGGATGTTGTGTATCGGCGTACGTGAGATAAATTATTCCGAGTAGATCGACTGACTGACTGGCTAACTATCTCTCTCTTTCCTTCTCTATCTTTCTCTCTTTCTCTCTCTATCTCTCTATCTCTCTCTTTTATCTCTTTATGGTGGGTTATGGCAAACCGTAAGGGACACAACTTAACGGGCCGTTAATCACCGTTTAATCGATCACGAACGTTTAAAACTAAACGCGGTTTCTAAACGCGATATTAAAACGATAATATTTAATTCGTATGTTTTTCAACATAATCGATCTTCTTTCGAAAATCGAACATTTTTCTTTAACTATTTTATTCTCCTTTTCTCACCCACTGTCAATCATCCCCCATAACACAAAAAATAAAAAAATCTTTTTCTTTCTTCTCTTTCTTTTTTTTTTTTTTTGTTTCTCGTAAAAATGAAAGGAACGAGTAGGGAGGAATAACGTTTTTTATCTTATCAAGAATGTGAGGAGAGTGTGTAAGTACTTTACTTACTTGGTCGTTTCTTAACGTTGAAACAAATCGACGAAATGATCTTACACGACATGACAGAACGTACGAACGTCTCGTATTTCTCGTATTTCTCGTATTTCTCTCTCTTTCTATTCATTCTCTTACACTCTCTATATCTCTTTATATATCTGTTTCTCTTTCTATCTCTCTCTCTCTTTCTCTAAACATATATATATATATATATATATATATATGTCTTTCTCTCTATTTCTCTTTCTCTCTTTCTTCTTTTCATACAATGATTTCATCTCCCAACGAGATGCTTCCTCGTTACACAGCCTTGGCCAAAACCTCGCAAATTTAACGTCGAGAAATATTCTGAATGTATGCAATCAGCGAATAAATGCGACGAATATTTCTACGCTCACCCTTCTTTCATTTTTTCTTTCTTTCTTTCTTTCTTTCTTTCTCTCTCTTTTTTTTTCCTTTGTCTCAAGAACACGTCAACATACTCCAATCTTGGCCTTGGGTCTTTTTCTCTTTCTTTCTTTCGTTCTTTCTTTTTTTTTATTTTTATTTTTATTTTTTTATTTTCTTTTATCTTTATTTCAACGGTTTATCAACCTCGATAATCTATACTCGATATTTATTTTAATTACGTACTCGAACTGCTTATGTTACTCCACGTTAATTCTGAATTTTAATGCACAACGTGGGCTTTACAAACTTCGTCTCCTTTTGATTGCGAATTTTATTCCCAATTTAATTTTACAATACCCTTTTTATTTCCTCGTATTTTCTAAACTCCGTCGCTTTCTATTTGGAATTTAATTTCCGATTTAATTTTACAATACCTTTCTATTTCTTGTATTTTCTAAACACCGTCGATCTCTACTTTGAATTTCATTTCTAATTTAATTTAACAATACCTTTCTATTTCCTGTATTTTCTAAACTCCATCCCTTTTCCTCTTTGAAATTCACTTCTAATTTAATTTTACAATACGCTTCCATTTCCTGTATTTTCTAAACCCTTTCCTTTACTTCCTCGAATTTCATTTCTAATTTAATTTTACAATACGCTTCTATTTTCGAGATAACATTTTCGAAGATATCGCAACGAAAATGAAATTCACAATGCATTTTGCAAATATATAAATACATACTTGCAACATGCGTTCGATAAAATACGTTATAATTTGCATTCATTTAGAAAGAAAAAAAAAAAAAAAAGAGAAGAAACAAAAAAATCGTCCTTCGTATGCTCAGTGTTACAAAAATGAAAACAACAGAACAGAAAAAGGAAGAGAAAAGAATAAAAGGAATAAGAAGGAAAGAAGAAAAAAAGAAGAAAAAAAGCAAATAAAAAAAAAAAAAAATCGACGATTACGTTCGGCTCACGATGCACAATCATGCATTTAGCACGATATTGGTTAATCCGAAGTATGGAACGAAAATCCGTAGGATAAAATGAATCGATTAAATAAAATTATAACATTCTCTCGAAAGTCGAGTTATGTACATTGGTAGTTACGTGCGATCGCTTATCTCCATTTCGTTCCATCTCGTTATAGATATCGCGTTATCGACGAGCATTGAAAGATGGCGCGAGTACGTTCGCAATAAAGCGACGAACAACGGTTGCAGCAGCGACTTCGTAAATTATTACCAATTAGAACGGTTTTGCGTTCACGCTCTCTCCGTAAGCTCAATGCACCGGCTACCAAAATTTATAGTCGATGATAAAGCTATACAGAAAGATGCGAGGAGAGGAGAGAGGGAATGAGAAGATGAGGGAAGGGATGAGAGGGTTATACACGCTTGTTTTCCGCGTGCACGGTTAAGAAGGATGGCTTAACAAGCAACACCGGTTTAAGGCACGCGAGCTAATAAATCCGCCCTCGAATCGAATCGCTTTTGGTACACCATGTTCAACCATTTTGTATCTTTTTTAAGAAAAACATACCGAGACTGAGATTTTATGGTCTGAACGACAACCATTATGAATATGAATATGAATATGATGAGGATGATGATGATCATGATGATGATGATGATGATGATGATGATGATGATGATGATGATGATGATGATGATGATGATGATGATGATGATAATTTTACGTAGATCGTTTTAACATTTTCGTTTGCTATTATGTTATATTACGTTTGCGTAATAGTGTTTGATATAAATTAAAAAAATAAAAAACAAAGAAAAATTACATTATTTGTTTGCGACAGTACCGATGTCATTGGTTTATTATGGCCAATAAATTAATATTGAAAGTTTTAATCAATGACTAAAGAACATAATCGATTATTCGACCATTATAAATTTTGTTTAATCTTTTTTCACTAATTTTTCTTGTTTCCTTTTTCTTCCTTTTCTTTACTTTTTGTTTCTTTTTTCCTTTTACTCCCAATGTAAATTCGTTTCAACTTAATCAACTAGGCCACGTGAGATCAGTTTAAAATTAACTCGAAATATTTCACACGTGAAATCACAGTACCAACGTCTCTTAACGCATTATTTCGCTATCGTTTTTAACAAGTAGGGGAGTAAAGGGTTAGAGCGATGAAGAGAAGAGAAAGGAAGGGATATTCAGTCGGGCGTTAATTTACAATCAACCTGAACCCATCATGTACGACCTTATTGTACGCGACGTTTTGAACGAAACGAAAAGAAGACACAAAAAAAAAATAATAATAAATAAGTAAAAACAAAAGAAGAAAAAAAGAAAAAAGAGAAAAAGACAAAAGAAAGGAATAATGAAAGACTCTTCTGAAAAAATAAGTTGCGGACTGAAAGGAGAAACGGCTTCTCGACTTTCCCTTCGATAGGATCGAAAACGGGCTTCGAGGAGATAATAACCGTGTTAGTTACAGGCCAACGCAATCAAAGCGATGGACCGGCGCCAAGCAATACGCGTTCTTTGAATTCGTGATCGAGCCATTGCTCGAACGTCGTCGAAACGTGCGAAAACGAACGCATTAACTCCCTCCACGCTCAATTACTTACATATTTCTTATCTGTTATCGCTTTTAACTATAACGAAATGATTATAACCGTGAAATACGGTATGGAGAACGATCCTGTTCGGTTTAACTAATATTCGAACTTTCAATGTCGCGATAATCTTAATTGAGATAAAACGTCTTGAGAATAATTGAGAAAAGAAAAAAAAAAGAAATAGAGAGAGAGAGAGAGAGAGAGAGAGAGAGAAAGAGAGAGAAAGAAGAAGGAGAAACTCAAAAAAATTCGTTGACTTTTTTCTTCTTTTCTTTCTTTCATTTTCCTTTTTCTTTTCTTTTTTTTTTTTTTTTTATAGGTATAAAATGAAACAACAAAGGCGAACGTACGTATTAACGAGGGACGTTGTTAATTGATTTTTCTTTCTTCTTGCTTTTTTTCTTTTTCTTTTTCCTTTATATATATATATATATATATATATATATATATATATATATAAATGATATTTCATTCCGTGTAATTTTCAATATTCTTTTTCGTGATTAATAGAGAAATTCTCAAGCAATTTTCTTAAGTGGGAAGTTGATCGATTGTTTTTCAATCTTGCAATTATTTTAGAAAAACGATATAGATAGAAGTAGATGTAGATATAGAAAAAGAGAGAAAGAAAAGGGAAAAAAAAGAAAAAGAAAAAGAAAAAGAAAAAAAAAAAAGAAACAAAGAAAACGAAAAGGGAATCGTGCGTAAAAAAAATTGTGGGAGGGCGACGAATTGATAATAAACCCTAATAATAGTAATATTAAAAAACTAGAAAATAGAAAAAAAAAAACAAAGAGAAAAAAATAAACCTCCACTAAAAACACCGTCGCACAATTGCTTTTTATATATCTCTTAACGAGCGAATTTTAGACAATGAATAATAATGTCTTTCGCTCGAAAGAGAAATTATTAGAGCAAAGGCAACACAACACGCTCTCTAGCAGAGTGTTATAGCATTTTGCCGTGACCAGGATTCGAACCTGGGTTACTACGGCCACAACGTAGGGTCCTAACCACTAGACGATCACGGCTGTGAGAGGAGTTGGGAAAGATCGATGAATCGTCGATCATGTGAAAGTAGAGTTTCCGATCGAGCGTGACCAATGATCAAGAAGATAAACGATATTGGATACATTGTATACGTATATAAACATTGTATATGTATGATATTAAATACATTATATATATATACATATATATATATATATCTTTCTCTGTCTCTTTTTAATCTTATATTAATTTAGATTGAAATCTTCTCATATATGTATTCCACGATATATTTCTTACTTAGATTATTTTTCCTTTTTTTATCACTTGTATTTTTTTATTTTTCTTTTCTTATTCAAAATTTCTCATGCGTTAAATTGATATATATATATATATATATATATATATATATATTTCTTTTTTTCGAATTAATAAAGATCGATTTTTATAATAGATATATATAATAAGTAATAAGTAATAAGATGTAAGACAGGATCGAAATAAAAAAAAAAAAAAGGAAAATGACAAAAAAGAAAATGAAAAAAACAAGAAGGAACGAGCTTAAAAGAAGAACGCGTGCGTCTGGCACATCCCACCTCCTCCCTCTCTCATTCTTCACCATTCGATTACTCGCCCATCGTTCGTCCGTGCAAATATTTCTCTTTGGGAGATTATTATTTTTTTCTCTTGGTACTAGCCCTCGTGAATAGTTATCCAAAGGTGATTATTTCAAAGAATAATGGAGAACAACGTTCTTCCGTAAATATTGTGAAGCGAAACACACGTTTTCGGCAGATTTGCGACGTGAGTACCGTGAACTATCATCTTCGTTCTATACGCATACGTGCACACGCGTGTGCATATATGCATACGTGTGTGTCTGTACGTGTGAATACGTGGGTATGCATGTATACAAGTAATTTAGACACGTTTAAATAAGTACGTGTGCGTGTTCATGTCTGTAAGTAATTTAGACGCATAAATAAGTGCGTGTGCGTGTCTGTAAGTAATTCCGACGCTTAAACGAATGCCACGTGTGTACGTATATGTGCGTGTAAATAAGTAAGTAAATAAGTAAGTAAGTAAGTAAGTAAGTAAATAAGTAAGTAAGACGAGTCTACGAGATTTGTTAGAACTGTCGTGTAAGTTTAAGATTGAAAAAAAGAAAAAGTATCTTAAATTCTGGTTGGAATGAGAATGGCGCGTGACGATCACCGATCGTGTCCTTTGCTCGTTTCGAAAGAAACCGACGACGCCCCGTAGAGGAAAGAAGGAGAAGAAAAAAGAGAAAAAGAAAGAAAATGAAGAAAGAAAAAGGAAAGAGAAATCGAGAGAGAGAGAGAGAGAGAGAGAGAGAGAGAGAGAGAGAGAGAGAGAGAGAGATTGCTTGAAATATCGTGGATAGGAGCTTACGAGAGGAAAGACGTAAGTGCTACGTATATGTGTACGTATATGTATGTACGTGTGTATGTGTATAGGTATGTGAATGCGTGTATGTGTGCACGAGGATTCGAGAATAGACCACAGAGTCGTTTTCTTAACCGCTACCACCTTCTTCGATTCGTCAGTTTCGTCTTCGTAAGCCTTTGAGAATCTCTTCCGCCTTCTTCTCTCTCTCCCTCTCTCTTTCTCTCTTTCTCTCTCTTTTTATTTTTCTTTTTCTGTTTCTCTATCTCTCTCTTTCTCTCTCACTCTCTCTCTCTCTCTCTCTCTCTCTCTCTCTCTCTCTCTGTTTCAGTCTCTCTATGTCTATGCCTATCTTTTTCCGTCTTCTATTTATTCTTTCTACGTTTTATTATAATATAAAACCAGAAGGTGATGATAAAAAAAGATAAAAAAAGAAAAAGAAAGAAAAAGAAGAAAGAAACTTCATAGTTTTAACTTTTTTATTTATAAAGGATATCCACTAAGAATATATTCACACTTTATATTATTGATGTACTATCAATAACGATAAATAATCACTTAAGTATATAACTCGAATATTTTAAATAGAAAAATTGTATATATATATATATATATATATTTATTTATACACACACACATACTTGTTTAGTATGTGTCTAGAATATGCGACTAAAGAAATTTGTAGCTTTAATCCCTTTTAACCCAAGGGACGGACGGATTCAAGTAGCGGAAGAGATGCTCCGATGTCTTAAAAAATGAACGGCAGAAAAACATAGAGAAAAAGAGATAGAGAAAGACACAGACAGACAGACAGAGAAACAGAGAAACAGAGAAACAGAGAGACGGAGAGACAGAGATAAAAAGGAACGCGTGTTTTCACGCACGTGCCATTTACACGCACATATACATATACATCCATCACATACATATACCTCATATAGACACCATACAACATATACATAACCATACATACATACATACATACCTAACTACGTAACTAAGTATTAAACTGCATCCATTCATACATATATACTTGCATGCATCCATGCATAACACATACATAACATACATAACATACATACGCATGCACACACATTTATATATAAAACGAAGAAATGAAAGAAGCAGAGGGAAGTTGTATGAAGAAAAAGAGAAAGAGAGAAAGAGAAAAAGAAAGACGCGTTCCTTCTGCTAGCGCAGGACTCAACGCAAAGGCAAACGCCGCGCGCACGTGGTGTTATTATATTTTGTTGGCCGTACCAGATGCCAGGTCCTTGCCGCCACTGGTTACTTTTCTCCTCTGCCTTCATATTCCGGCGTGCGTTATATTTTTGGAGGCTGTAAGTTCTCTCTCTTTCTCTCTCTCCTTCTCTCTCTCTCTCTCTCTCTCTCTCTCTCTCTCTCTCTCATTTTCTCTCTTTCTCTCTCTTTCTATCTTTCGCACGCGTGTGCTAGCACCTCCGAAAAAAAAGTCTCGCGAGGGTGAAGTTTCTATGAGATGAAGAAGGGGACGAGAACACGCCGATATGATAATAAGCTGACTGCCTACGACGAAATGTATCGTTAGGTCGGGCCCATCTTGTTTATTTTTATATCTACGCTCGATTAATATATATATATATATATGTATATATATATATATGTATGTATGTATATGTAGATGAATGGATAATACGTCTATAATGTCTTAAATCAAAGGATGATATCGATAAATAGTCGATATCGGCAATATGTACATTAATGTATATATGTAAATAATACGAGTTTTGTATTATTAGTTTTAATTATAATACGATAATATATTTTGTTTTTAATAGTAACAGTAATTGTAATGATACAATATTTCCTCTCTCCCTTCGTAATCTTATTTCCAACTTGTAACGCGTGATTATTCTTCTTTCATCTTTTTTTCTTCATCCCTTTCGACGAAACTAATGCGAAACTTTTCATTTTCCTTTCTATTTAAACACAAACAAACGCATTGTATTATAATACGTAAAACTTCGTACGTACGATAACGCGTTAATTATCAATTTTTATTTTTAATCTGATAATTTTGTTTTCTTTTCAATAATAACAATGACCTATATGTATCATACGAAACTATATAATAAATGCATACGCGATAACGTAATTATTTTTATGAATAGTATCTAATTATTTCTAACTTCGTTACAAATACACACACACACACACACACACACACACACACACACACACACACACACACACACACACATATATGTCTGAAAAAAACGAAAGAATTTTTCTATTAATATATTTCTATGTATATACGAAAGATATTTCGAAATTTTTGAATATTCTTAAATCACCTTGTTTCACAAGTTAAATCCACTCTCGTATCTTTTGATAGCTGCTGCTGCTGCTGCTGCTGCTGCTGCTGCCTACTCCCTTTCTCTCCCCCCTCTCTCTCTCTCTTACTCTTGGTGACGACCACAAGTGCCACTTTTAAACGAGGCCGATGCGCCGTGAGAGGCGAAAAATCGAGTACAGCGACTAATTTTCAAGCACGAATAACCCGCATGCATGCCCGCTCGGCCCGCAACCTCACATAGCAAGAGATAGGATCTCTAAACGGCCTTTATATATATATATATATATATATATATATATATATATATGTATATAATATACATATAAAGAGTGAGAAAGAAAGAGATATTCAAATAGATTAACCCCACCCCCTTCCCTCCCCTATCCCTCCTTTTTCAATTATACTAAGCTCGTTCCCCATTTGCGAATCCTCTCGTTGACCTATTCAAAAACCGATTCTTTCGTATTCGTGTTGCCTACTCGAATTAACAATAGGATTTCACTGTTCGTAGAAAAGCTACGAGTAAAGTCATTGACCCCCGTGTTTGAAAAATTTCTCTATCCTTCTCTCTCTCTCTCTCTCTCTCTCTCTCTCTTTATATATATATATTTCTCTTTCTTTCTCTCTCTCTCTTTATCTCTCTTTACGTATTGGGTAGACGACAGTAGAACGACGATCATTATGTTAACTGGCAATCACGGTAATGCTGCTGTCATCAGAGAGTTGGTACTCGGCAATAACTATAATGCAGTAGTTCATTGTGACTACTCCCGCCTAATATCTCTGCATTAGATTCACGAGTTTTCATTGACAACTACCGGGGTAGTAGTAGGTAGGAGTAGGGGGTAGAAGTATAAAGGGGGATTGAGGTGAGGTGAGGTGAGATGAGTTGGGACGTAAGAGTTAGGTGAGTAAGAAAAGAGTGACAAGCACGTTCTTCGTTTTACAATCTTCTATAAGCTAACCTTACGTGTCCTCTCGTTTATCTCGAATGATTTTATTTTTTTTCTTCTTCTTCCTTTTTTTTTTTTTCTTGCAAAAGGGTTGTGTAGAAGAAGACGGAAGATGGGTAGCAGGTTTGTTCGACTTTCGAAGAGCAAGTACGCGATTGCGTTTAATTACGAACGACTCTTGTTGTTAGAGAAAAGACTTAAGACATCATGATCGTACTACGTAGAACCGTTTCTCTTGTTGGCTAAGAAAAATACAGTTAGCGAGGCACGCATAGCATAGACGATAGCTCTACTGTACTCGTGACAACGCTGGTTAATTACTCCATGACTATTTCTTACCAATGGACAAGAACTCTCTTTCTCTTTCTCTCTATTTTTCTTTCTCTTTCTCTTTCTCTATTTCTTTCTCTTTCTCTTTCTCTTACGAACAAGTGCGCTCACGCACGATTATTTTCTATCCCCCTAATGGCAAGCTCGATCGTCGTTCGAAATTCTTTGTGCGTATTGTACCACATACCAGGCTCGTGCTCCCTTTAAAATCTAACGCGTGAGAGTTAGAGACAGATGCAACGTATAGTTACAACTATCTTGTCTCTATGATGTACATACGATATATATATATATATATATATATATATATATGTCGTTCTTATTTATTCAAAGATTCAAAAATTATGAAAAATATAAAACGAGAGATATAAGAACAAAAGATAAAAATGTTCGGCAAAGAAAACGTAAAAAATGTTCGTCTAAAAATATCCCATCGAAAAGTGACCATCGGAAAAATGTCGGTCAGAAATTGTGTCGTCAAGAAAATGATAAATGTCTACTAAAAGTGTTCGCTAAAAACTAAGTCGTTCAAAAGTTTGTCGTAGAAAAGTTGAAATCTTGATTCCTTTTCTTTTTTTTTTTTCTTTTCTTTTTCTTTTTCTTTCTTTCTTTTTTTTTTTTTTTTTTTTGTAGAATTCGTTCGACGAAGTAAAATCGAGGAACTTTTGTAAAATGCGAAAGATAGACGATAGATACATGTTTTCCATAATAAGAAAATGAAAATTGATAGACGAGTAGACATTTTCGAATTATTTACTGTTATGTTTATATTGACAGATCAGTGTCATAACCTGTTACGTTCACTATCATTTTTCTAACGGCAACAATAACGGCAGTTATATCGAGTACACTAGTATCGTAATACGAATGTAACACTATTGCAAATCCCGTTAGCTTCTATTCTTATATATAGTAATCTTTTTTCATCTTTTGCTTTTATCGATATCTATTATTATTATTTCATTTTATTTATGTTTTTATTATTTTTTTTTTTTTTTACTATTTGTAATCTCTTTTTATTTTTTATTTTTATTTTTATTTCTTTCGTTTCAAATATACACTTTTTAAAGAGATTTTAAAGAAGTCGTGATAATTTCGACTGATTATTTGAAAAAAAAAAAAAAGAAAAGAAAAGAAAAAAAAAAAAAGCACGAAGAAACCAATTTTAATGAACGTAAACCGATTTGAGAAATGTACGACGATGTATTTCCTCGAAGTTTATACATACGCATAAACATTATCGTTTTATTAACAATAATTTTTCATCACGTCAGCTGATTAAAATTTGCATCGGGATTAAATAAACACGATCAATAAACTAGAAAACATTGAATATTTTGTTTTATATCGACCAATGAAAAAGTCACATATCTAAATACTAACTTTTCATTCGTTAGTAAATAATAAATTAACGATAGGAAAAATACAAAGTACGACAATTTAATTCTCATTATCAATTTACGAACGAGAGAAATCGATCGATCGACTTCGATATTCTGACTTACGGATAATTACATTCTCTTGGAGAGCTTACAATATTTTTCCTAATCGACCAAAAAAAAAAAAAAAAGAAAAAAAAAAACTCGTTAAGATAAAATTTGTAACAAGTATAAATTTCCTCGCGAAATTCTGCTAAATCTGCTAAATCTTATTATATTTTCATAGCTTGAAAATATTTCTTTACGACTACGTAATTGAAAACGTCGTTCTTCGTAAACGTTCCTGAAGATCGTTCAATATAAAATCATCGTGTTTCTGTATCAACACAATCTCCGGTTGATATTCATTAAACGCTTTTTTCCCGACCTTCTTTATAACCATTACCTCCTTCATCTTTTCCTTAACTTCCTCCTCCTTCTTCTACTTTATTTTTTTTTTTTTTTTTACTTCACTTCAATCATCTCCTTTATTCCCTTTTTTTCTTGTAATCTTCTTCTACTTCACCTCCTTCAGCGCCAATTTTTTTTTCTTCATATTTTTCACTTTCTTCTTTTCTTACTTCACCTCCATTTTCTTTTCCTTCATTTCCTTCTTTTTCCTCTTACCTTCCTTCATCTCTTTCTTCTTTTCTTCCTTCGACTCCTTCACCTCCTTTTTCCCTTACTTCACCTCCATTACCTCTTTCACTTTCTTCTTTTTCTTCTTTATCATCTCCTCCTTCACCTCCTTCATTTACTTCACCTCCTTCTTCCTCTTTTTTCTCCTTCATCTTTTTCTTCTTCATATTCTCCTTCACCTCCTTCTCCTCCTCCTCCTCCTCCTCCTTCACGTATTTTGCATTTGCTTTACGATCTCCCGGCGTTCTTATACACAATAAAAAGTTATATTTAATCTTATGCTACCGGACTGAGAAAGAGAAAGAGAGTAAAAGAAAGAGAGAGACAGAGAGAGAGAGAGAGAGAGAGAGAGAGAGAGAGAGAGAGAGACAGAAAGAGAAGGAACGATAGTGATGGGAGGGGTGAAGAGAAAGAGAGAGAGAGAGAAACTCTTTACGATTTCTACTGGCCATTCGATACGAAGCTTTACGAGGAGATCTCTGCGAGGAGTCCTTTGGTTTATTCTCATATCTGTCGCCACACGAAAGATTCTAACTAATCTCTTTCTCTCTCTTTTTCTCTTTCTATCTATTTCTCTCTCTCTCTCTCTCTCTCTCTCTCTCTCTCTCTCTTTTTCTCTCTCTTTTTCTATTTTTTTTTTTTGGTTTTTTCTTGTCTTTGAAGTCAAATATCAGTAATGAGAGTAACGTTCTACGTTTTTCTTATTTCGCATTATATTATCTATTTCAGTTTTTTGTAGGTTTCTTCTCTTTTTGTTTTTGTCTTTTTCTTTTACTTTCTTTTTTTAGAAATTAATAATGCAACTGCTTGGAAATCGTACAACATATTTCTCTGTCACTCTCACTCTCGCTCTCACTCTCACTCTCACTCTCGTTTTATCTCTCTATATTTCTCTTTCTTTCGATTTCTTTCTCTATCTCTATCTCTATTATATGTTAGGATTTATTTGAAATATTTATTGAGCCTTTACTTTTATTATTTCGTTATGTTTTAATTTATAACGCAGTTTGTAATATGTAAGTAGTATGTAATGAAATTGTAATGTTATTATAATATATATTTATAGTATATAGTAATATTTGTATTATATGATACCATATATATATATATATATATATATATATATATATATACACACATATACAGTGTCCCACAAACTGGAATAAGCTGTAAATTTAAATAATTAAACAAAAATTTAGCTACGATAACTTCAACACACACACACATATCTAGACACGAATAAAATTGATTCTGTCTTTATCTCTTTCTCTGTCTACCGTTTCCTTGTAATTTTCTTTTATTTACCGCAACGTCGTTGCCGCCGATGACGATGGCAGCAATGACAGTAGTAGTGTTGGTGACGGTGATGGTGGTGGTTGTGGTGATGGTGGTGATGATGATAGTGGTAGTAATGGTGGTAGTGATGGTGATGGTGATGGTGGTGGTGGTGATGGCGGCGGCGGCGTCGTCCCGTCTAAACGAAAACGACGTAGAGGAATATCCCCATTGGTGGTTCTGTTATCTCTAAAACACCAGCGCTCTGAGCGAAATAATGTGTCGCGAGTGGCCTCTAACAACCGGTTAAGCCATTATAATACTCGGCCTCTATAAGGACAAGACAACACTCGATATCTATAGTCAAACTTCTCATTCTTCCTTTACCTTTGGGATCGAATTCGCGTACCTTTCCCTTTCCAGTTGGATTCACACCGCACGAGTCCACTCTTTCGAAACCCTTTTGTGAGTCGAATACGCGACGATAACGAGGCCGACGTTTCGCCAATGTATTTAGGTACCTTACTCTTTCCACCCCGCCCATGTCACCCCATCCCAATTCACCCGTCGTTCCCGTATTCCCCATTCCTTCTCTAATCGACCAGGTTATTTATAGCCAACGATATATGTTTTTATAAATACGAGAGACACGATTTCTCTAGGATATATGTGTATATTTATATATATTCTTCTGATGAATATGTATGTATGTATGTATGTATGTATGTATGTATGTATATAGATTGATATTCTTATAATGAATATTTATGTATATGCATACATACATATATACGTACATATATATATATATATATATATATATATATATATATATATATCTTAATGATGAATTATTCAGTTAAACCGAACAATTCTCATTTGAGTGATTAGTAACGATAAGATTAAACGATAGGATCAATCATAACGATGATATAATTAACGATTTTCCTATGTTCGAAACGGAGAGAATAATTTGTAGATAAATAGATATTATGTAAATATATGTTTTAATATGACGCTCGCTGACTTTTATCGTTCACCGAAAATAATTTTCTATGACTTGCAAAATTTTCTTCTATGAATGATCAACGATTAATTACTGATCATAAATTTTGATTAATAATAATAATTATTATTATTCATAACAGAAACTTATAAACAATTATTGATATATAAACAATTATAGATATAATAATCATACAATAGATACAAACAATTAATTAACTCCATAAAAATAATGATATTAAGAAATAATCAATCGTCTTCGTTTAGTTTTAAGATAAAAATCAAATTGACGTTTATACCATCATCCCCTTATAATTGACAAACGTATCATACCTATCATACCTATATACATACGTACGTTCGTTGAAATATAATTTCGCAAGAAGAAAAACTGTGATATCACAAGTATAAATAATTCCTTGAAAATTGTTGTTACCTCCATTTACTTCGAAAATAAAAAATAATAAAAATAAATAAGAACGACGTCGTATCGTTGTCACCAATGTAATGGTTTGTACGTACCTGTGTGCGTATTTTGAGAAATAAAAAAAAAAATTAAAAAGAAAAAAATAAAAGGAAAAATAATTCGCAAATAAACAGATACATACGTGTTGCGTACACAACAAACACACACACACACCTACAGATTACTTATGAAACTGTTATTACTAAATCAACAACTTTTACGATATTACAAACATTGACAATAATTTTTACGATAATCGTTCCGTTTCGTTTCATTTCATTTTCCTTTTTATCTTTTTATTTCTTTTAAGGGTAACATTCGACATAGGAGGACCACCTAGAAAGATTCGAGATGGTCTCTTTTAACTACGTATGTATCTATCTATCTATATATACATATATGTATGTATGTATATATACATATGCATGTATGCATGTATGACCAATTCGATGTTTGGTGGGCTTATACGAAATCTCTCGGGTCGATAGCTCGTGAACAAAGCAGGATTATATGTACACACACACATACACACACATATATATATATACACACTACACACACATAGATCGATCTCAGTAATAAATTACTAACTTTATGGGTGATACCGTATAGCTCGTGTAAAATGCGAATCGTCGTCGTTGATCCACCCACACACAATCGAACGCCCTCGTGTTACACCGAGCGCGTGCTTGTGCTCGCGCGCACCAAAACTTTTCTTTTTATTTATTTCATTCACAGTGACTTAGCACACGCCCATCTTAACTCTTTGGATCCTTCTTCCATCTCTTTCTCTCTCTCATTCGTTCTTCGTTTTCTATCTCTCTCTCTCTCTCTCTCTCTCTCTCTCTCTTTCTTTCTCGTTATCTCTTTCTCTTTCTTTTTCTCTTTCTCTCTCTCTCTCTCTCTCTCTCTCTCTCTCTCTCTCTCTCTCTCTCTCTTTTTCTGGTTTTCTCTCGTTCTATTTTCTTTTTTCTTTTTTTTTTCTCTTTACTTCTCTTTCTACACTCCGCACCTTCAGGAGATACCGGAATTAACGAATTTCTCGCAGCTGGCTCTTGCCAAAGGACGTAACGAGCCGTCTTGGATGCTTCGGCTGTTGCTGCTGCTGCTGCTACTCTTTTCGTCAAGAAAAAGGAGAAAGAAAAAGAAGAAAAGGAAAAAGAAAGTGAAGAAATATCGTTACCTACACTTTCGTGCGTACATATGTACGTACTTACGTGTAATGCGAGACGTGGTGTAAACAAAAATAGCTTACATACGGGTAGATATATTCCAAGGACAAGTGATCTGGTAGTCGATAAACGTCAGTTCGCTGTAGGTCTTTTATTTATAATTTTATATATATATATATATATACACATATATATGTATGTATGTATATGTTGTAAGATATAGGTTTACAACAGAATATTTTAGAAAGAGAATAAAAGAAATAGAGAGTGTATAAGATTGTTCAATAGAATTAAAATACTTCTTAAAGATTTCTTATCTATCACACACTATATATATACATATAGATAATATAATTTTTACATTAAGTTCGATGTCTTATTCTGGAAGTAATTTGCATTAATTTGATATTAAATATCTCACATGGTATCTTACCATGCAATTAGTTTTAAATTGAACGCCAAGAGTACTCTCTCAAACTAGTGATTAATGTATTCATCAGATATCATTTCGTTATTGTTAAACGGTGTAAGCAGAACTCGTAGAGAAAAAGATAAAAAAAGAAGAGAGAGAGAGAGAGAGAGAGAGAGAGAGAGAGAGAGAGAGAGAGAGAGAGAGAGAGAGAGAGAGAGAGAGAGAGGAAAAAAATCCTGAAGAAGAAGAAGGAGAAACAAAAATAGAAAAAAAAAGAAATAAGCAAAAAAAACATATTATTGTATTATCACATAATAGAGTTGGTAGTAATGTGTAAATGTCGAGTCATGCTCGACGAAAGACGGTAAGATTTTTAATCTAATATCAACCAATTTATAATATTAACAATTAAGAGATTTTTTTTCAAATGTAAGATTCCTATTAACAAGTTTGAAAAAACGAAGGAAACAATTTGATTAAATCATTTTATTTTATTTTAATTTCTTTTTTTTTCTAATCTATCCATCTCTCTCTCTCTCTCTCTCTCTCTCTCTCTCTCTCTCTCTCTCTCTCTCTTTCTTATTTTTTCTTTATTTCTTTATTTATTTATTTCTTCTTTTTAATCTGTCTATCTCTCTCATTTTTTGTTTTTTTGTTGTTCTCTTTCTTTTTTTTTTTGTTTGTTTCATCAACTCTCCGACAGAGCGAATACGAGTCGGTCTTCAGTTTCTAAAGTTATTCTAACATTGGAATAATAGATCGTAAGATACTCGGTTAAGTGTATTGCGTGCGGATATTAAACGAGCGAAATCGGCGTAAGGTGTTCGATCTTATATCGATCTAGGAATAATAAACTATACTGTATAATATTAACGATTAAAATAATTGTCGATTATTTTATTCATTCACGGAAGAAGGAAACCATTTCAACAAATTTTCGTATCGATTCAAACGAATCTTTTTTCTTCTATCTTTCTTTCTTTCTTCCTTTCCTGTATTTCTATTTTTAGTTTTATTTTATTAACGCACCAACTATAACATTAGCCTTCGGTTTCAAAAATTATTCCAACACATTACGAGGATATTCGATTCTCGATTAGATATATAATATACGAATATTAAACGAAGTAAATCAACGTAAGACGTATGATCTTATATCGATCACGTTCATAATTGATATATAATATTAACGATTTAAAAAAATTCTTCGAACTATGAAATTATCCTTCGTGAAAAAAGGAAACGATCATTCAGATTCTCCTATCAGATATCTCCCTCTCCTTCTCTCTCTCTCTCTCTCTCTCTCTCTCTCTCTCTCTCTCTCTCTCTCTCTCTCTCTCTCTCTCTCTCTCTCTCTCTTAATTTCCCCTTTTTATTTCTCATCGACTCTCCGACCAAGCGAGAATCCGACTATAACGTTGGCCTTCAGTTTCTAAAGTTATTCTAACACGCGAATAGGTTATTCGATTCTCGGTTAGGCACGTTACGGGTGTTAAACGAGCGAATCGGTTTTAGCTATCGGTAGTGGCGCATCTGTTAAGAACAAAGTAGACGTTACGAAGGGTAAGCACAACAGGCAACAACGATCGTGCAGCGATGCAAGCAAGCAAGCAAGCAAGCAAGCAAGCAAGCAAGCAAGCAAGCAAGCAAGCAAGCAAGCAAGCAAGTAAGCAAGTAAGCAAGTAAGCGAGTGAGCGAGCGAGCGAGCAAGTGAGCAAGCAAGTAAGCAAGCAAGCAAGCTAACGTAGACTGCATAAGCAATAGTGCTTATCCAAGGAGGGCCCGAGGTCATCGGTCGCGTCGTTCGCCGGAGAGAGCCGACTTCTCTGTTATTGCGATCTACTCTTCGGAGGAATTCGAAGATCGAACGAGAGGGTATCCACCGTTCTACGAATATATATATATATATATAAGTTTTACGGATATTTATATATATGTGTGTATATATATATATATATATGTATATGTATATAAATTGTTGAAGTAATTAACCCGTCCGGTTAATTAATTTTCCAATTAAGACTACTGTTCTTGGATATGTATAACTTACGATTCTATCCGAAAAATCAATCTTTAAAGATTAATATATAAGACGACGGTGACGCGCAGACCGTGAAAACTCGTAAAATTAAATTCGATTTACTTTCTATATATATATTTGTATGTGTATATATCAAGATATATATATATATGTATGTATGTATGCATGTATGTATGTATGTATATATGTATGTATATATATTATTATATCATCTTAAAGTGTTAGAAATAGAATATTAAGATATCATAAGTGTGGTTATATCGGATAACTGACTTATTAATTATATTCCATTTATCTGATATCTCGTATGAATTAATCAAAATAGATATTTATAATTCAATGGTAGACATTTAATTTATATTACATTTATATCCTTTATAACCTAATATACCAAGATATTAAAAGATACGAATTAAATTAATCCTTACTCTTATATATCGTGTAAGAAAGATATAGATATTAAATATTATTACTTTTATTCGACATTACCATCATTCATCATTTTTAACAAATGATTAACGATAGAATATTATCAATGATTTTTATCATTGTCGGACTTATCGTAGAATCCAAATATGTTTATACGTACATACATATATATATATATATATCTGCATACATACCTACATACATACATAAAAATATATATATTTATATATATACGTATAGTAATATGCATATATAAATCGAGATAAGGTCTGTATAACGTAACGCATTTTATGCGCTGCAATAGAAAATCGTTTTAGTCGCGGAGTTATGCTTCCGACGGTACATACAGCTCGTATAACGCGATTGGCCCCGAGAAGAGAGAACGAAACTACCAGGAATCACGCACGAATTGCATAAATTAAGAGGCACGCGCTGCATCATCATCATCATCATCATCATCATCTACTTCGTCGTAAGGTAGGTACATATGTACATATGCTACGTATGGACAGAGGAATATAAAATGATATATATATATATATATATATATATATATATGCAGATACACGTATTTATATACAGGGTGTATCGTTTAAAACAGGTCATCTAAATGATTACAACTCATAATTATTTTCATAATCGCAATGAACAATTTTTTTTCTTTCCTTATTTCTTTTTCTACTTTTTAACGTACTACGTATAGTATAAGCTGAAGAATCTATCGCAAGAAAGAAATTCTTTTTATAATTTTATTTGTTTTTTTTTTCTTTTTAATATATATATGTGTGTGTGTGTGTGTGTGTGTGTGTGTGTGTGTTCGTCTTGATTTTGCCCTTTTTTAATATCATCCATGAGAAAAATGATACTTGTGTACAATATATGAGAAAGAAAAATGTTTTCTTGTGTCTTTCGAAATCATTCGAGTCAGGTGCGTAAGAAAAAAATTTTTTTATTGTTATAAATAAAGGATGAGTTATGTAAATATTAAATGAAACACTCTGTACATATATATATATATATATATATGTATATGTATGTATATGTATATGTACATGCGTACGTGCTTAGGTATCCATGCACTTTACGCATGGATAATAGGACTTTAGACTAGGATAAAAAAGAAGGTTGGTGATAATTAAAGCGAACATTAACCTACCCCTCTTTCCATAACAACCCTTTTTTTGTTTCCTTTTTTTTTTCCTTATTCGTCTTTTATCCAAATAAGGTTACGAATACGTAATTTGAATTCAACGCAAATTTTTCTTTCAGCACGAGGGGCACTGAAATATATTCATAGAGAAGGAACAGAATAAAAAAA
>NC_057704.1:2177798-2180228 GCF_014466175.1 Vespula pensylvanica
AAAAAAAAATAAAGATAAAAGAAGACGTTATTATTTCCATCGAACGGAATAGAAACGTTTTATTAGAGGTAATAAAAAAATGAAAAATGATTACTTCTATTGTACTTGCAATTACTTGTAGGTAATAATAATATAAAAAAAAAAAAAAAAAAAAAAGAGAGAAAGAAAAAAAATAGAAAAAGTAAAAATGTAATTATTTACATCGAACAAGATAAAAATGTTTATTAAACATAGATACGTAGTAATGGTAATAAAAAAGAGAAAAGAAAGCTTATCATAAAAAAAGAAAAATAAAAAACATAATTATCTCTATAAAACAAAATAGAGACATTTATTAAAGATGAACACATAATAATAATAATAATAATAATAACAATAATAATAATAATAATAATAATAAAAAAGAAAGATAGTAATAAAAATGCATAAGTATGTAACTACGTCTAATTCTAGTTAACTGACAATTCTAATTCCACCTTCGTAATGTAATTTTTCTCTTTTTTTTTCTTTTTTATTCCTCTCCCTCTCTCTCTTTCTCTTCTTTTCTTTTTTCTCGCGTAAGAAGAAGGAAGAGGAATAAATCGTTATCGCATCGAGGGTGGTCGCTTCGACGTCGCTTCCTTTACGAGTGTTACTTACTCTTCGTAATAATAATTGCATGATGGCGTTACGACTCTGTCCGAGGCATATGTATCTACATCCGGGAATAGGAATCTTTCTTAAATAGCGTGCACGTAACGAAGTAATAACGTACGATACGAGTAAATATATATATATATATATATATATTTCTATTTTTATACAAACATATATACGTACATGTATCCATGCATATATAGATGCATACATTCATTCATTCATTCATTCATTCATTCATTCATTCATTCATTCATTCATTCATTCATTCATTCGATATCATAGAATAGATAAAAAGAAAATTTTTTCAACCGTATCGAAATAGAATAAAAGTTTTATTTTAGTCCCGTATCGAACAATCAGTTTTTAAGCAATATCGATCACACTTTATAAATTGTTTTATTACATTTCTTATCTGTACGCAACATCCGTTGTACGTTCCCTCGTATGTAAATTCTTAGATACCGGTAAGACGCATTTGGTTTTTCTTTTCTTTTTCTTTTTTTGAAGCTATTAGCGTAAAATCGATTTTCCATAAATTATTTCGAACCGATCGCTTTTAGATAAGCGAGAAACAGAGACGTATCTAGCGTAAACAGCGCCTAGGGCAATAGCGGAAGTTGCGATCACTCTCCTCCTCTTTTTCCTCCTTCTCTTCCTCCTCATCTTCTTAGTTGTTCAAAATCAACAATTTCTTCTTACTTCTTCTTATCTTCTTATCTTTTTTCTTTTAAACTATGTTCCTCTTAAGATCCATTTTTTATCGAGTTTTCAACAATTAGAAATTTAAATTTCATTCTTTACTGATGCTTATATATTTTTTTCATTCTCCTTTTTCTTATCTGTTACATCCGATCATTCAATAATTCGATGATTCCATTTTCTTTAGATCATTCAAAATTCGATGACAAACATAGATCGAATTAATTCTATTAGATTTTTATACACAATTCGTTGATCGTCCCAAGACGACACGGATTTGCGATTGGTCGTATTTGAGAAATAAAAAAAAAAAAAAAAAAAGAAAAAAGAAAAAGAAGAAGAAAAAAAAAGAAATGACAAAAAGAAAGTAGAAGAAAAATTTCTTATAGAAAAACTTGATCTAAAATCGAAAGATCAAATTCTTTGTACGTTCTAGCCGATATATATCGCGTCCTGTTATTTTGCGTTCCGATTCCAGATAGATACGAGCGTCTGACAAACGATAGACAAACGTTACGAAATTTATATTGTTTTCAATAAAAGAGGAAAGACAATGGTCTATAAAGAAATAGACAACGTGATAAGAATGATACATGATACGAAACAATGGAGGTCCATGCCAGTGATCTCGTATACTTTCGCGATCTATTATTTTGAGATGGAACGGACACGACAATTTTTTTTTTCCTTTTTCTTTGTCTCTCTTTTTTCTCTCTCTCTCTCTTTTTTTTTGTTCTTTTTTCCTCCTTTCCCTTTTTTTATATTTCTCGATTTTAAAGTTAACATCGTGGAAGCTATTTGGTTGGTACGCACAATCGCCGGAAGTATCGGGGACGGACTCTATCGGATCTGTCGATGTCTTTTCTCGTATAGTTCGGGGTTGTTTTCAAACCCGAGTCTCACTTTATCTCGACAAATATATCAAGAGATCTCCCGAGGTGAAAACTCCTTGGGAATTTTTAAACGTACCTCCCCCGACTCTTTTGCGTTTGTATACTTTGTCCACGAGATTAAACGATGACAACGATAAGCATCACCGAGAAAGAAAGAAAGAAGGAGAGAGAGAGAGAGAGAGAGAGAGAGAGAGAGAGA
>NC_057704.1:2180408-2190408 GCF_014466175.1 Vespula pensylvanica
GAGAGAGAGAGAGAGAGAGAGAGAGAGAGAGAGAGAGAGAAAGAGAGGAAAGGAAAGATAAAAAAAAGAGAAATGTCAGTGGACGAACGAGTTTCCTTCATTTTTCTTAGCTATTTAATATTACGACGTGATAAATAAAAAATGATAATGATGATAATAATAATGTGTGTGTGTGAGAGAGAGAGAGAGAGAGAGAGAGAGAGAGAGAAAGAGAGAAATAGAGAAGAATAAATAATAGATAAAGAAAAACGACAGTGTCTTCTTTGTTGTTGTTAAGTATTATATATTATTGTGTGATAAATAAAAAAAAATAATAATGATGGTAATAATATGAGAGAGAAATAAAGAGAGAAAAAGAGAGGACGAGAAAAACGATGGTGTCTCTTTTATTGTTGTTAAGTATTATATATTATTGTGTGATAAATAAAAAAAAAAAAAGAATAAAAAATAATAATAAAAAGTGAGAGAGAGAGAGAGAGAGAGAGAGAGAAGGAAAGAAGTAGAGAAAGGAAAAATGAAAAGAAAAAGATTAATGAACGTGGGAACTTCTTTCATTTTTCTTAATCATCGAATATTACGGTATAATGATTAATAATAATAATAATAATAATAAAGGATGAAAACGAAGAAACAAGCAAAACGAAATAAAATAAAGCACGACGAGTAGAATAAAAATGTTTTCAACGTAAAAGGATCCATTAGATCGTTCGTACCTTTTTGGAATTTCGATTATAATAAAATGAATTATTCAACTGCGAATCCTTATCAAAGTGTGATAATAAATGAGAAATAATTATTTTTACGATATTGTTAACGAGAAGTACCGCGTAGTCTTGTTATACGGGAAAGAAAGTCGTTCGCGATAAATCCGATCGTAAATCGTAACAGCGGAGATGAGGATTAGTAATAAAGGGAAGAAACAAAAAAAGATAATAAAAGAAAAAAAGAAAGAAAGAAAAAATAAGAAATGGAGAAGAGATGAGAAAGAAAGTAAATAAGTAGATTAAACAAATAAATAAATAAATACATAAATAAATAAATAAATATTGTCGCATACCTTGCATCTATTTTTTCTTTTCTTTTTTCTTTTCTTTCTCTTTTTTCTTGTTTTATTTAGCGCGCGCGCGATAAAATGACTCCTGCATTATACCGGACTATATGTACCTGCGCTAGTTGGTATTATATATAGGTATGCCATGTAAATGACGTTAATTACGCATATACGAAGTAAATAGCTGTATATTATATAAATGGTATAACGAACGAGTCAACCTTTTACGTTCACAAACACGCACATACATACGCATATACTTAAATATATATATATATATAAGGATCATCAATACTATTTTCGATCGATGATTACCTTATTAGAAAATAACGAACGTTATTTACAGATACTTCGATTGAGGAAGATTAATGTTAAAAACGCAAAAGACAAATTTTTTTCTTCCTTTCCTTTTTATTAACTAGTCTTATTAATTTATCGCAAATCTACGATCTATTCTACTCTCTGCAAGAGAGCAATAAAAGTGTTAAACGTGTTAAAGTGCAAAATGTAAAAAGGGAAATAAAAAAAGAGAACAAAAGAAAAAAGAGAAAAAATTTGTATAGAAAAATGGAACCGGGTATCGAACTATCGAACGAGTATCGATACTTTCATAAAAGTATTAAACGAAATCTATCGATTACAACCTACGACATAGATTATAATATTCGATACTACGTCATAAATTTCTTCGTACAAGTATCGAACGTGGTATCGATACTTTCATAAAAATATCCAACGATTATCAGATTCGACTTAACATTTTCGATAGCTTACTTCTAGATTATAATACTCTTTAACTACGTAATAATTCGTTCGTACAACGATCGAACGTGTATCGATACTTTCATAAAAATATCGAAGCATTATTAGTTTCAAAGTAACATTTTCAAAGATATCTACGACCTAAATTATAATACTCTATCCAATATAATTCATAACTACGTCATAATTCGTTCGTACGATTGAATCGAACGTGTATCGATATTTACACAAAACTATCCAACAATATCTATCAATATTTTTGATGATCACGACTATAGATAATATCGCGATAATCAACGGTATTATAATTTGCGAGAGAATTGATTTTGGTGTCGCTTTTTCTATTGATTTTTAGTATCGGTCCGATCACTAAAGATAAGTCGTTTACATCTTCGAGATAGATTTTAAAGCGAGCTTTCACTTAGATTGCTTTTATCTTTATCCTTCGTCCAGCTACCCTTGGAAAACCTCTTAGTTTCGATTAGTTATCTTTCTTAACGAATAGGTAGATAGATAGATAGATAGATAGATAGATAGATAGGTAGGCAGATAGGTAGGTAGGTAGGTAGGTAGGTAGGTAGGTAGGTAGGTAGGTAGATAGGTAAGTAGGTAGATTGTCAAACGAAAATACAGAGTAACACGCAGAGAATAATGTTTACCATATTAGGAAATAATCTTTCGATAATCGTATATACTCGACAAACTCGATAAACCGTTTTTCGTTTTCCTTTTTCCTTCCTTTCTTTTTTCCTTCTTTCTTTTTTCTAAATATAGGACGACGACGAACGAACGCAACGTAAGGGAAACGTACGAGTCGGTCAACACTACCAACAACGCGAGGAATACTCGACGAGTGTGTTGGTTTCGTGTCGTGAGTTGTGAGTCGGGCAGGAAGAGGTGTGCGTCGAACGTGTCGTAGATAAACTTCCTGCAATTGACGAATCGAAATGAGGCATTCGTATGACTGAATGCGTACCCCGCCTTCGATACGACGTACCATTCCGTTCCTTTTCGTATCTCGTTGTGAGCGATTTCTTTATTGAAGTACGGGAATAACATGTAAGAAAAAAAAAGTAAGAAGAAAAAGAAAACAGAAACGAATACGATGACGACGACAAAAACGATAACAACAACAACGACGACGACTACGACGACGACGACGACGACGACGACGACGAGAAAGAGAAAGAAAAAGGACAAAGCCGAAAAGTAACGAAAATAAATATTCTTTAATAATACAGACAATATGTCGGCAATCGTGATCACGTGACCAAGATGGCGTTAGCTAGATTTATAACCTTTCTATATCTACTTCGTACGTTTGCGAATGGTAAACGTAAAAATGTCTTCTCTTTTTCATTCTTATACACTTGGAATCTTCTTCTTCTTCTTTATCTTCTTTTTTTCTTTTCTTCCTTCCTTCCTTCCTTTCTTTCTTTCTTTCTTTCTTTCTTTCTTTCTTTTTTTCCTTCCGTTTCCCAGCGCCAGGACCTCCTCCTATTCCTACCAAGGTCGATCGATTCCCACTATTATTTCTTAACCGAAGCTTCCTTACGGTCGACCTTACGAGCGTCATTAGTATTTCTTTCGAAAGCTCACCGTGCTGCTCCCCGTTGACTGCCGTCGCATAAGCGAGGATGGAATAATTTATTAGCCGGCGTTCGTTTCGGCAATCGAAAACAAAGATGGCCGCTTGTATCCGTTCGAAGGCGAGAACGTATCGCGCATAATCAATAGACGCGAATGAACGCGAGAACGACTCCTTCGCGAGCACCATCCTCGTATCCCTCTCTCCTTCCCCCCTTCTCTTTTCAACTTCACAGGTTACTAATAACGTAACTATACGAAGACTTTAAATTTATTAAATCGCTGAAATCGAGGGACGCCATTTACCTTCCCTCTTAATCTCGCTTCAATCGCTCTCCTATTATATTTCTCCGACATGTTTGATTATATCAAATAAATACTATGAATAGGTACTATTAATCTTTTAAGACCTTTTGTTTCATTATTTCGATTATATCATGAAATTGTCTATCGAGGATTACTCTAATTTCTTTTCCTTTTTTCTCTCTCAGTTTTACGTTCACTCTTTTAATTTATATATACTCTTTCTTCTTTTTTTCTTTTTTTTTTTTTTTTATATATTCAATCTAACGATATAACTACCATTTTCTTTTTATTTTAAATTAATAATGATTACTTTTACGGTAATCATTGGTATAGAACTTTATACATTTTTCGTTATTAATTTAATATGTACTGTTAAATTTGACAATAGTTCATAGTTTAAGGAAAATTTTTAGACAATCGTTGATCGTGAGAATCTTGCGTCGTTGAGAAAAAAAAAATAATAATAAAAGAAGAAAAATTTGTATTATTATTTTTCTATTGGTCTCTTTTTTATATATTAAAGATAGAAAATATATTTTTTTTAATATATATTTTTTTTTAATATATATACTTTTTTATATATCGAAGATAGAAAAAATCACGGGTTACCGACTTTGCTCACTTTATCAAATACATTATTCACCCACGCATGCGAACACACACACGCAGAGAGTTAGATCCATGGCAAAGTATACTATTCAGAATAAACGAATAACTTAATCCTCGGAGAAGATGAATTTCTTTCGTTGAAAGGAGAAACGTGACGTCACGTCCTTCACATCCTTATTTCGAATTCCACGAGGGGCCTTTCACATTTTCGAGAGGTCCTTTTTCCTTCCTTCATTTCTTTTTTTTTTCTTTCCTTTTCCTTTCTTTCTTTCTCCTTTTACCAAGGCCCTTTTCTTCTTTTTTTCTGTTCTTTTTTATTTTTTCTTTTTCTTTTTCTACGAATTAATGAATTCTCACTTTTGGATTCGAAGGAGCGTCAATCCTTTACGTGAGGATCCTTCCGAGATCCTTGACTAGCCAACGAATATACAACGATGACGACGATGACGATGATGAAGACGAAAATGACGATGACGATGATTCGAGAATCATCCTGTCCCTATTCAGATACACGATCGATCTTTCACTTTCGTGCATCTACGATTTGCCTTGGTATCGCGAATAATAAATGGAATGTGTCGGCTCAAGGACGATTTATATTTAGCATCGGTTAAGACTCATTGAATAAGGACGCGATACCTGTCGATGAGAATCGAATCAAATCGAGTCGAATCGAATCGAATCAAGTCTAATAGAATAGAATAGAATAGAATAGAATAGAATAGAATAGAATAGAATAGAATCGTCTTTCCTTAACAAATAAAAAAAAGTAATAATAATAAAACGTTCGAAAAGTCGAAATTCCTCTCGTGTCACGTTTATACAGGATGAGTCAATAACAGTGTACCACCTCAATTTTTATCGATTAAAAATTTTTTTTGATTTTTTGATTTTATCAGACGAAGAGGGAAGGAGGAAAAAGAAAAAGAAAATTTCTTGTTAGAAAAGATCAACTCCGTTTCAAGGAACACGTTCGACGATAGAATGTATTCTTTTTTCAAGGTCGTCTCTTGGAGATTTTTTAAGAACTCCAAGTATTTCTTTTTTTTTTTTTGTTTTATTTTTTTTCTACGGGACCCTATAGTATTATTATTTTTTCTTTTGTACGAATTAATTTCACGTGTCATTCTCAATAAAATAAAATAAAAAAAAAAAAAAAAAAAAAATAGAAATAGGTATTGGAGTACAAGTTTCGAAAAATGATTGGTTTAGTTCGCGAGTATCATGAATTTCTGGAAAAAATGTAATTTTTAAATAAATATATATATATACATATATATTTATTTTATTTTATATGTATATGTCTATTTTATAAAAATTTTAATACATAAAAATATTCGAATCGAAGAATTGAATAATAATTTTTTTCTTTTCATTTTCTATCACTTGTTAATTAAAAATAATTACATTTATAATCCCCTGATAATAATATACTTGTTTAACTTGTTCGAATAAATAGGTTTAAAAGGATACAGTATATATATATAATAAATAGGTTTAAAAGGATACAGCATTGACTGTACATAAGTACAAAGATAATAAAATCAACGATTTCTTTTTAAATTAAAAGCGAAATACACACACACACACACACACACACATAAAATTTTTATTACGTATATTTTCGATTATAATCGAGTTTATCAAGATATATATTATACTTATTTCATTTCGTCATTTGCATAAACATTTTGAATGATAAAAATTATATGTACATTGTGCAAAAAATTGATTTACTTTAATGTGCAGGTACGTTGAAATAAAATTTGTAGAAAAAGAAAAAATGAAAAAAATAAAAAAGAAAAAGAAAAAAAATTCATAAAGCCTAAGGGGTTCCGATTGATGTTTAAATTCTTCGATGGTGAACGTTAAGTTGCTGAACAACCTGTATAAAATTCTTCTTCTCGTTATAGTACGAATAATAACGTCGACGTAACGTCGTTCAGTATTTCTATTTTACGTAGATATATGTGTGTGTGTATGTGTGATATGTATACACAAACACATACATGCACACGTACATATATGAAAGAGGATAAAACGATTAGGTGGAGTTATACGATACGCAATGTCGCGGTTTAACAAGCACTAATTCGTCTGATTTACGAGCACACATACATACATAGCAATGCATAATCTAAATAAAATTTCAAACGAAGAAGTTACCAACAACAAGGACATACCGTTACTACTGAGATTATTATTATTATTATTATTATTATTATTATTATTATTATTATTGATTTATAAGAGTATATTCGTTATCTTAAAAAAAATCCTTTAATTCAAGTATATTAAATATAAGTATCCCTAATTATATTTTAATATAGTAAATAAAACATAATAAAATAATTATGTATGTATAGTAAAATTTTATAATAAAGTTTTAATAAAATAATCATGTTCTAATAAAGTTTCATTTATTATAAAAAATATTATAATTTGCATTTCCAATACGATAATTGTTTTTCTTTGATATCAATCGAATCTGATATCATCATTCATAGTATATTATATATACATATATATGTATATATGTATGTATGTATGTATGTATGTATGTATGTATGTATGTATGTATGTATGTGTATTCGTTAGAAGAAAATAGAGAAAAAATAGAGAAAATAGACAAAAAAAAAAGAAAACATTGAAACAAATGTTCGCGGTTTCATGAGTCAATTATTTTAACATTACGAAATTAATTGAAATTGCAAGACATTCGGAATTAGTTTGAATACGAGAAAATTAATTGTGCCATTAAAATTATATTAGATTGAGTAAGTTATGTCCTTTTTTCTTTCTTGTTTTTTTCGTTATTACAAATTAATTTTAATTTGTTAATTCATTAGCATGATAAGCAATGAAGCCTCACTACAAGAGATCGTTCCGTACAATTATCGTTTTTCTTTTTTTATTCCTTTTTTTTTTTATTTATGGACACTTAAAATTATTTATATTTGAAAATACTCATGTATAGTCGATCATATAATTGATTTATCGTTAATAAATATTAATTAATTATTAACTTTCAGATGCTATATATAAGTGCTCGTTCGATAATTTCTATTTCTTTTTTTATTATAATCTTTTAGAATAGAATCAATCGAAATATTTGTAATAAGTAATAAAAAGCAATAAAAGATTTCCCTTAAGTAGAATGAAACATACAAAAATTGTTGAAACGATAAAACTATTCGTTCGTTTGTAATTAATTTATTTGCCAATGAAATATTTCACACTGTGAAATATCATAAAATACTTTTCTTAATGCATATTTTCTTTTCACTCTCTCTCTCTCCCTCTTTTTTATAAACAAAAATGAGATATTAAACCAGCACCGTTCATTTATAATCAGTATCCAACGTTCGTAAGAACTTTATACTATATATAATCCAGTTTGAGGAAACGATCGAAAGATTACGATCTAGTCCAATTTCTTTAAAACTGTAACATTTAGCTTTGATCCAACCGACCGTGTCGATATTTTATAGAAAATTTTTTTCCTCTACGATGTAGCAGAAGTAGAAGTAAAAATAGAAGAAATGATAAAAAAAAGTGATAAGAAAAGATGAAGATGAAGATGAAGAAGAAAAAGAAGACGGAGAGGAAATAACGAGTTCGTTACTTCTGGTTTTACCAGATCAGCAACATTCTCCAAAATCATTTGCACAACGAATTTTAATCTAATATTAATTTCTCTTTCAAACGATGTAAATGCTCGATTAACGAGTTAGAAAAGAAAAAGAGAAAGAAATAATAATAATAATAATAATAATAATAATAATAATAATAATAATAATGGACAATCTGCAAGAATGTATAGACATTTCTTTTTTTATCTTTGATCCTATAAAAGTATCTCGAACAAAAAACTTCAAGCTATAGGATATACCGAATGAACTATTAACACGTATAATAACTATTAACTATTAATGTACGATGAAGTTTACAGAAAATTTATTCATACGCCTCGAACTTGAAAAAAAAAAAAAAACGAGATAAACCGAATGACTTAACAAATTATTTGTTTTTTTTTTCTTATGTTTAACTTAAAAAAAAAAAAAAAAAAAAGAAAGGATATATCAAAGGATATCTTTTAAACATACACAGACGCAAGAAACACGCGAAAAAAAATATATATATATATATAAAAAAAAAAAAGAGAGAAAAAAAAGGATCGACATTTGAAAGGATATCTTTTGAGCGTACACACAAATGTACGCACGGTATATACAGTGTTCAGAGAGACAGACTCAACGCAGTCCAATCGTGTTTGTAATTCTCATGGTTCGTAATTCATCCAAAGGGGAAGGGGATATAAAGCGTGCGTGGTTGGTCGTCTCTTCGCTGTACGCGCATACGAACTCGAGCCATTATCGTCGTTGGGAGGAAGAAGCATCGTGGATCGGACCGGAAACCACGCGCGAAGATGTGACTTCTTCGAGAGCGAGCGATCTTCCGTGCGAGGGTGGGACACGTCGATCGATCGTTAAGACTGGCAAGTGGCCGATGATGTGCCGATGTGGCGCACGAGAAAGACAGAGACAGACAGAGACAGTCAGAGAGAGAGAGGAAGAAAAAAAAAAAGAGAGAAAAAAATCTCAAATTTTCCCACAAAATAGTAGAGAGAAAATGAGTGTGAAGGATCGAAAAAAGAGAGAGAGAATTAAAAAAAAAAAAAATTTAGGAACAGCCGGCCGGAAAAACGTTTCTTTTGCGTTTACGCGATCGACCGGTGCGTATAGATCCTTCGTTTATCTATGTATGTGTCTGTTTGTGTGTGTGTGTGTGTGTGTGTGTGTGTGTGTGTGTGTGTGTGTGTGTGTGTGTGTGTGTACTTGTGTGTGCGTGCTTATGTATTCGAAGAGTTCCTCTTTCCTCTTTGGGAAAAGGAACCAAATGCAGGAGAAAGAGAGAGAAATGTGAAGGAGGAAGAAGAGTGCCTGTGAAAAAGAAATTTCCAAAAAACGACCTTGCCATCTGGGTCACTCTACTTTCCTACAAGAACTATTGCATCTTACTCTCCATCCTCGAAACTTCTTCTTCTTCTTTTTCTTCTTTTTTTCCCGTTCCCACTTTTTTTTATATCTTTTTCTGTTTCTTTTTTTGTTTTCATTTTGCTATCAAAAAAAAAAAAAAAAAAAAGAAAAAAAGAAATATTTCTAACACCCATCGATGCAATCATTATAATCCAACTAACCATATTGATTATACAATTGATTTCAATTTATAATATATACATTAATTTCAATTTCAAATTCGAAAGATCGAAGAAAGCTTGAAATATTCGTATTAATCGAGGATATTTCTGATAGATATGTTTATCTGTAAAATAAGTGATCATCGACGTACCGATATCCGATAAATAAATAAATCAGTCAAGTGTTAACATCCGTTAGATTCTCAAAATTAATCTTCTATTTTAATTTTTTGTTTTTCAAATAACACGATCCATGAAATATTACCTCATTGTCTTATCTTTAATCTCAAGCTGTATTGTGTATTTTGGAGAATAAAGAATATATAAAAATGGCCGTGACGATTACTTTGTTTCTCACTCTATCGTCATTATACATGAACATTACTACCGATAAGTAATATGCTAATATAAGTTGAAAGCTTTACGTATCATTTTCGAGATCGTGAATGGAGTAGCTCGAGTTGGTTGACAGACGACGACAGGAA
>NC_057704.1:2192908-2195724 GCF_014466175.1 Vespula pensylvanica
GAGAGAGAGAAGTAGTGAATAAAGAAGAAAAAGGGAAGTTTCTCGAGCGTGAAACAATTAATGGTATTTCTTTGATGACAGAGTCATACCTATGTATATATCGGTCGTACTAAAAGAAGAAACTTATTCTTCCTCTTACAAATCTCGAGGACCTTTTTCTGTCGCTCTTCTAAGCCGAATAAATATTTGTTTGGGCAATAAGCTTCTGTTTATTCGATGAATAGTTTTCATTCATCTATGATAAGTTTTTTTGTAAAATAAATCATCAATACATATATATACATACATATATATATATATATGTATGTATAATTAATTCGTATAAATAAATTTGATGTAAAATATATATATATATATATATGTATTTATCATAAATAAAATAGATAGACAAATCATAAAAAAATTCTCATATACTCTCTTCTAGTTCAATGTTCTCAAAAAGAAAAAAAGAAAAGTAAAAGAATGAAAAAGAATAAAATTAGCCTAAAAACAAAAAAAAAAAAAAGAAAACCTCGAGTAATAAAAAAAAAAATAAAATAAAAAAGAAGAAAACGGAACAGCACGATCTTTTGAGGGGATCTTGGTAAAGTTGTTAAAACTCTGGCAAGCGGTACCCAGATCTAATTTCATTCAAGTCCGTTTTGAGAAAGTTTTCTTGAAACAATAAACAAAGAATTGTAACAGTGTCAATGAGAATTATTTCATTTTTACGGTTTAAAAACTTATATATATGTATATGCATATATACACATATACATTTGTAGAAATCACGCATTCATTCGTAACATAACGTGTGTATATATATATATATATATACACACATACATACATATATATAACATTTTGTGTATATGCATTTTTTTTTTAAATACGCATAAAGTGTATATAAAAAATGTATATAAAACAACTGTACGTAAAAAAAAATATATACATACATACATATATGTAAAATTGTGTATATTCAAATTTTTTTTAGATATATATAAAGTGTATATAAAAAGAATATATATATATATATATATATACATACATATATCAGTAGAGTATATCAACAAAAATACACGTAAGAGGCAATATTTCTATCGGCTGAGTGCCATTTCACGAAAGTTTCTACGTTAATGTTCTCATTTCTAAAGACATCGTTCTCTCGAAAGAAGGAAAGAAGAAAGGAAGGAAAGAAGGACGAAGATCTTTCGAGGAAGAACGGAAGTCGTAGGAGCGATAAAATTCTAATATTAATATCATCCGCGAATGCCGCGAAGTCTGTGTATTTACATGGAAATAAGTCATAGTTCAAGTGGCAAACTAATGTATATGTAAATAAGTAAATACGTAAAGTCCGATGATAATAAACGACGTTAATTTATTCCTCTCTAACAACTAAGTTAGAAAAGATTAAATAACTAAAAGTTAGTAATATTATCTAATCGCTTATATACATACGTATAACAACCTGCAATTACAAGTTACGTTAATGGATATTATAATTACTAATATTTACTTACTTACATACTTGCTTACTCGTTAATATAATCAATTTAAAATTTTTAATTAATGATTCTATCGTTGTTGATTATATATAATCAAACATCAAGTTAACTCGATCGAGTTTAATAGTAGCCGAATATTCAATTAAAAGAACAAAACAAAAATGAAAAATATATGAAACGGATTAACAAGTTCGTATAATTTAATAATTAAATACCATTTTACGATCTTCCTCCAGGAATGGAAATATCGAAGAATAATTCAACACGCGCGTACATTTTTATATATACATATATAGACATACGTACATATATATATATATATATATATATATATATATATATATATATATATATTATAACGTTTTAAATGAAATCAATGAAATCCAGTAACGGATATATTCCATAGCATGTCTACAAAGTACGTTGGAGATAAATAAGTATAACCATATATAATTTATTCGCCGTTAGTCGTATATCATTATAAAAAAAAACCTTTTTTTTTTTTTTTTTTTAAATTAAACGTGTACTAATTTGAATACAAAAAAATGAGATTTAAAGAGAGAGAGATAAAGAGAAAATAAGAGAGAAAGAGAGAGAAAGAGAAGAGAAAAAAAAAGAGAAAAAGGAAAGAGAGAAAGAGAGAGAGTAAAGGAAGAATATTAGGAACGGTACGTAAAGCGGCTAATTACGAGTTAAGCACGCTCGCTTGAAGCCTCTTCGCTATTTTCCATACCAAGTATACGTTAGAATCGCACTTGAGGAAAAAGAAGAAAAAAGAAAGAGAGAGAAAAGAAAAAGAGAGAGAGAGAGAGAGAGAGAGAGAGAGAGAGAGCTCTTAGGGTACGTTTTTATACCTTTAAAGAATCACGCAAGGGGCGTAGCGTTAACGCAGGGTGAGCTCATTAGTGTAAAGAAAAATAAGAGAAGAGGAAGAGGAGGTGGAGAAGAGGATTGAGAGAAACGGGCAAAAGGACCGGGTAAAAATTGTTTAACCGTTGAAAGATGCAAGTCCGTTCGCACGTAGATCGTGTTTTTACAGCGACACCACGTTTAGGGACACCAATGAGATGATATATGTATATATGTATGTATGTATCTATGTATCTATGTATGTATGTATATACTATATAGTATAAAGGAATGTTTAGAAAAGAACGACTTTAGGTTTCTGCTGTTTTACTCGTTTAGTATATATTATATATATATATTTACATATATACATACATTTATACATATGTATGTATGTATATATGAATTTATATATGTGTGTTATTCATATATATATATATATATATATATATATATATATATATGTATGTATGTATG
>NC_057704.1:2200824-2203324 GCF_014466175.1 Vespula pensylvanica
CTCTCTTTCTCTCTCTCTTCCTTTTGAATAATGATGAGTACGTACTTAAATACATAGATAGATAGATACATATATAAATACGTATGTACGTACGTATGTACGTACGTATGTACCAAGCGACGACAAGACGTAGAGAGGAATAAGCGCGTGGGTCGGTGCGGGAGCGAGACATTAATTGGCTTTCGCGTTGTCCAACGATTAAACCGATTCATACCGCTCCTATCTCTGTTTTAAATAGAAGGAGTAAGACAGAACGAGAGAGAGAGAGAGAGAGAGAAAGAGAGAGAGAAAATGTCTGAGAAGGAAAGAGAGAGAGAGAGAGAGAGAGAGAGAGAAGGAGAGGGAGATAGAAAGAAAGAAAAAAAATCAATTGTTCCTCGAAGGCAACCCGTTCTACGTAATGTTCCTTTTAAATGTATTCACCGAGCAAGAGATAATATATTGAATCTGCGTGTAGATCGATCGCGTGGATCTATAGATCGTAATCTTTAAGATCGAAATGCCGTCGCCTTTTTCATTCCTTTTCTCTCTTTCTCTTTCTCTCTCTCTCTCTCTCTCTCTCTCTCTCTCTCTCTCTATATATATATATATATATATATTCTTTAAATTTCATGCTATTAATAATTATACAAATATTTCATTTTATTAATAACATTGTTAATAACAATATTAAATGTTAGATATTTCTGATAATTTTAATCTTCGATCGTGTTTATTCCTACCTTCTGTCATCGCTTAAACATCTCTCTCTCTCTCTCTCTCTCTCTCTCTCTCTCTGTCTCTCTTTCTCTCTCTCTCTCTATATATATATATATTCCTCTTGTAATAATTCCATCTTTCCTCCATATTCTCCTCTTCCCTCTCCATATACTCATCCCACTCTTCTTAACCAGGGCCGTCGTTCGACCCGAACTTGGTATCTGCTGCTCCTTTCGAAATTAGCGTCGATTCCTATCGGGTCGAATGAGCCCGGGTCCTTTTAAAAGCCGAACACACGAAAGGAACGCAGAAAGGGAACGGAGTTTATAATTTATTATCGCGGCTTTACTTAATCTCTTGTCTCCCTTCTCTCTCTCTCTCTCTCACTCACTCACTCTCACTCATTCTCTCTCTCTCTCTCTCCCTCTCTCTCTCTCTCTCTCTCTCTCTCTCTCTCTCTCTCTCTCTCTCTCTTTACTCTCTGGTTGCTCTCGCGAGAGTAGTCACGAAGGGTCTCCCCCTACCACCTACTCCCTCCCCCATCCCATTCCACCTCATCTCCCACTCCTCTCTTCCTCTCTCTCTCTCTCTCTCTTTCTCTCTTTCTCTCTCTATCTCTCTTAATCCAGATTCGAACATCGTAAGAGCGATCCGAAGAGTTTTCGTTTTTCTTGCGTTCTCGTGTACCTAATTTTAGTATAAGTTACGGATATTTCTCATTAACGGTCTTAGCGCGTTCTCTTTCTTCTTCTTCTTCTTCTTCTTCTTCTTTTTCTTTCTTTCTTTTTTTGACGAAGAAAAAATAATTCGAATCTCTCTCTTCCCCCCCATCTCTCTCTCTCTCTCTCTCTGTCCGTCTGTCCATCCATTCAACATACATAGTTGGACAGTGGCGCGTTGTATGAAAAGTTTTCTTTTCACGCTGTTTCTTCTCCATAAGCTCCTCTTAATCCTCTTGTCGAGATGACGTAGAGGGATGAGGAGACGGATAAATGTGAGAGAGACAGAGAGACAGAGAGACAGAGAGACAGAGAGAGAAAGAGAGAGAGAGAGAAGAGTACTCACGGAGGTAAAGTCGTAAGTAAGCTGGTAAGAAACATGGAACGATTTATTTGACAGATCGCACCGAGGCACAAGCAACGTCGGCGGATAGAGTGGTTTATTTTATAAGGCCAGATTGCCGGGCTCACTTCGCCGGAATAGAATAATGGACGTTTCTCCGACTCCCTTCTCCTCCACCTCCACCTCCACCTCCTTCTCCTCCTCCTCCTCCTCTTCCTTCGAGTCCCCGCCCCTCGAACACCCTCTATATCGTTTCTTCTTCTGGCCTTCGTCGACTCGGAAGTCAAATGTTGTTAAGAAGCGTACTCTTTCTATCTATCTATCTATCTATCTATCTATCTTTCTCTCTCATTCTTTTTTTCTTTCTCTCTTTCTCTTTTCAACCTACGAAACCGTTTTCTTCCTCCTCGTGAGCTAAGGTATCACTCATACATACATATACACATGTACATATATATGTATATATGTATTATATAGTTACTTTGCATCGACAACGTCGTGAATCCCGATCGGTCGTTATCGTGCGAACCGTGACTCGCCAACCTCATTTTATTTTATTTTATTTTATTTTTCTTTTTCATTTCCAATCTCTCTCTCTCTCTCTCTCTCTCTCTATATATATATATATATATATATATATATATGTATATCTATGTATCTATATCTTTCTTTCTCTATCTCTATATCTCTCTTTCTCCGTCTCTCTTATGCCGCACGCGAGAATCCCTTTTTTTTGTCT
>NC_057704.1:2208324-2225824 GCF_014466175.1 Vespula pensylvanica
GCGATAAGGTAAAAGAAAAAAAAAAAAAGAAAAAGAAAAAGAAAAGAAAGAAAGAGAAAAAGAAGAGAAGAAAAAAGAACTTAAACCCACTTTGGATTTTTTTCTGTTTCTCAGAATAAAACAGATTGTATTCGAAATAAAAAGAAAAGAAAGAAAGAGAAAGAGAGAAATCGTTCCGAACGATCGTAAGAAGAAACGCGGAATGAAGATCAGAAAACGTTTCCCCCCCCCACTATCACCACCACCCCACTTTACCCCTCCCCACCCCCTTCCATCCCCACTCTATCTTACCCCCCGACGAGAGATAATGATAAACGACGTACATATTCGATGTCGAATAGATTTTGCTCTTTTTCCTTTCTTCTTTTTTGCATTTTGTTTTGTCTCGTGTTATTTTGTTTTGTTTTGTTTCGTCAATGTTTTCGAGATGCACGCTGTGCTGGCCTAGATCCTTGTACCATTCGTATCGATCGTAATATCATTGCCGTGTTGTTCTCTCAACGAAACTCCGTATCTCATTCGAGCACGTGCCTTTATCCGCCATTCTTTTTACATAACGTAAAACGACTCGTTTTACAGCTCGCGCGATTTTACGATTTATTACTTACATACGTATATCCATCCATCCTATTTAGAGATAGATTGACAGGGATTTCGCGAGGCTTCTTTTCTTTTTTTTCTTTTTGTTATTTCTTTTCCTGATTTTTTTTTTTTTTTCTTTTCTCTTTTTTTCTTTTTAATATATGAGAAATCGTGCATCCTTCCCGACATCCCGTTGTCGATATTTTTTTTTCTCGAACCTATCTTCTCCAACGAATTTTTCGTGAAAAAGAAAAAGAGAGAGAGAGAGAGAGAGAGATGTTTATTTAGTTAAATAATCAATTAATCTCGAGAACACTGTCGCTCAATCATTTTATCTTTTTTCTATTTTTTTTTCCTCCCTTCAAAATCGCTGAGTTTGCTTTTATCTTCGTTGTTTTTTTATAAATCGCTACGATCCTCCTCTTTCCTTCATTTTTTTCAAAATTTTTCTTCCTTTTGTTTCCCCCGAAATCGCGACATTTCTTGTTTCTTTTTTTTTTTTTTAAATCGCGATGACTTTTTTCCTTTCTCTTTTACTTGTACTATCTTTTGAATTTTCTTTTCCTTCTTTTCCTTTTTCAAAAACGCAATAAACGAAAATAACATTTCACGATGATCTCGAAATTTATTATCCCGAAAGATTTTTCGCGAAATTAACTCTTTACGTCATAGCGATCACTCTCCTTTAAAATGACTCATATAAATTGTCGAAGATATAAGTCTCGGGCACTGTTTCCAACGCGCTTTTTTAGCCTTCTCGAAATTATTACTTTTTCCTTTTTCTATCTCTTCCTCTTTTTTCTTCTTTTTGCTTTTTATCTCAAACACGATAAACACACACATACAGTTTAAAAGTTTATTTGTACTTGACTTATGAACTTGTCCAGATTCAGAACACCGTAAAAAAAAAAAAAAAAAAAAGAGAGAGAGAGAGAGAGAATTCAACTACGAATAACTACCAAAATTCATTTCCGACGATTTTTTTCCTATACTTAAAATAATTATTCTACACAATCGTATTTGACAAAGATTCGATTAAAATCGATTAAAATCGTTTAAGTAAAATAAATATATTATCATCGTCATTATTAATTATTATTATTAATTAATAAATATTTGTAATTATATTTCCAGGTGTGGAACAAGACTCATGCCTCGTTCGTAGCATCGATATCGTTGATAAGAAGGTGACGAGGAGAACGCGCAAAAGGAACGTAAAAGAACGAAACCGAACGGAACAGAACGGAACAGAACGGAACAGAACAGAACGGAACGGAACGTGAGCAAAACGAAACGGAAGAAATGGCAACACGAAATTTCTTCATTCTAGGAATTCTCTTGGGGATCTTGGAAATCGTCTACGTTCGCGGACGGCTGATTCGATTAGGTGACGAGAGATATAGCATGCACATAGACATAAATACATAAATACATTCGCATTACCATTTTCTACACTCGGTCGTTCGAAAATCACGTTTAGATGCCATCGCTCTTTCGCATCGTTCAAGTTCCACGAGCACGTATAAGTCTCTCTCTATCTATCTATCTATCTATCTATCTATCTATCTATCTATCTATCTATCTATCTATCTATCTATCTATTTATCTCTTTTTCTCTCTCTTTACGTGGGTATATGTATCTTTACAAGCATATATACGTACACACGTACATATATGTATGTATATGTACGCATACAGAACGTATGCGAACATTGTAGCCCACGTTTCTAAGTTTAGCACTACGACAACGCTTACTTTAGAACGTTCTTCCTCGTCGGGTACGAGGACGGGCGCGCGTACGCTACCGATATCTTCTCTTATTTTCCAACGACGAATTCTAACAGCTCGTTAATTTATAACAACGGAAAGCAGTAGTCACACCGCATCTCGTTGTAGTATTTTCGTAAAAGGAAAAAAGTAAAAAAAGGAAAGACTTTGAAAAAGGGAGAGAGAGAAAGAGAAAGAAGATATAAAGGGAAGATGATCTCAATTTTATCAAAAATTTTATAATTTAAAAAGAGAGAGAGAGAGAGAGAGAGAGAGAGAAGATGAAACGTGAGAAGAAAACTAAATTTTCTTTGTTTACGTACGATACGGTTTTAAAAGAGAGATACAAGATGAAAGAAAATCTGAAACTTTTTTTTTTAGAAATCTTATAGTTTTGAGAGAGAGAGAGAGAGAGAGAGAGAGAGAGAGAGAGAGAGAGAGAGAGAGAGAGAGAAAATAAGATAAAAAATGAAGGAAAATCTAAATTCTATTCTTAGAAATCCTATGGAATACTCGAATAAGAAAAGAAAAATATAGAAAGAAAAATTTCAACGAATACATGGTGAGAAAACGTGAAATACGAAGTGTAAAAGTAAACACAGATAAAGTACCTATGAGAGTAAAGAATGTAATGGTTTTACGGAGAATTATTCGAAAGTACCAGCACGTTAATTTGTAGCAACGAAAAAACGGCTAGTCTCTGGTTGTACTCTCGTAAAGAAGAAAAAAGATGAGAAAAAAATAGAAGATGACATAAAAAAAATCGTAGTTTAAGAAGACAGAGAGAAAGAGAGAGAGAGAGAGAGAGAGAGAGAGAGAGAGAGAGAGATGCAAGACAAAAAATGAAAAAAAAAAAAGAAAAAACCTAAATATTATTTTTACAAATTGCATGGAATGGTTCGTATAAGAAAAATGGTATACAAAATGAAAAAAAGTAAAACGTACAATAAAAAAACGTGAAATACAAAATGTAAAAATATATATATGTATATATACGAGAGTAAAGATAGTGAATGATATAACCACGAATTATAGTTATGTTTGAAAGTATAAGTATTAATATATATATATATATATATATATATATATATATATATATATATATATAATCTTTAAAAGTATTAGAAACGCGTACTCGTTCCGAAAGATTCCTATGCGTTCTCGGTAGTATAATATATACGATACATGTATATATAAGTATATATGAATATATACATATATATCCATGTTCATACATATGTAAGAGAGTGCACATTGGCCATTTTCCAAGCACGTCGTTCCTCGATCATCGAGAGACGAACGCGTAACGATATAATTAGCGATAACGCGTGCATTCGTCTAATGATGCACTTTACTGAGACTAATCTCTGGAATTAGTACTTTCTATCGATTCCTTTTCTATCAAGATTCTTTGAGTCGATTATGCTACCGGTCGACAATTAATTACAAAAGAATCGATTTAAAAAAAAATAATAATAATAAAAAAAAAATAAAAATTACCAAACGAAAAGGACCAACTAAGAAACCGAATGAAGATAAAGATAAAAATAACCGAATGAAAATAAAAAAGAAAATAAAAACAAAAGAAAACGAAATTAAATGAATAGAAAGAAAATTAGAAAAAAAGGGAAATAAAAGAGAGCGAGAGAGAGAGAGAGAGAAGAGATAGAAGTAGAAAGAAAAGCGGAAAAAAAAGAAAAGAAAGAGAAAAAAAAAAGCAATAATATTTTATACAGAGGAGAATACTCGAACACCCTGGCGCATTTCACGTCGTAGCAATTAATCGCTCTCAGCGCGCGGATAATTATACCTCTCGTGAGTAATAATTATTGCCTTGTACTTGCAGTAACGTTTGCAGTCGTTTCACAGCGACAATAATTTATAATCATGGGGGTATATGTATATACATAGATATATACATACATATAATACATACATACACATACATATGTAGTAGGAGCGAACGACCACGTATCTTCGCGAATCGCCCAAGATTTGAAACGATACGGATATTCTTACCTTATCCGTTTTCTAATATATATATATATCTAACGTTTCTACGTACATAGATATCTAAGTATCCTATGTATCATCCAACTATCTACCCACTTACATATGTCGTTTAAAATTTTCATTTGAATCGGGCCATGTTTCTTTAATCTTTTCATCCTATCCTATCCTATCCTATCTTGTCCTGTTCTGTTCTGTTCCATTCTGTTCTGTTTTGTTCTGTCACTCGAATCTAACGATGATGAGTGAGAAGAGAGAGGAGAGAGAAATGCAAAAAAAAAAAAGAAAAGAAAAGAAAAGATACAAGAAATGAAATAGGTGATTAAGCAAAATTTCGTTGTCCCTGTCACTGAATGTCTAACGACGATGTAGAAAGATAGACAGAGTGTGAGAGAGAAAAAGAGAGAGAGAAAAAAAATACAAGGGAAAAGAAAAGTAAAAAAAAAAAAGAAAAAAAGAAAAAGAAAGGATACGAAGAGGGAAAGCAAATAAAAGATAGGGAAAAGAAAAAAGAAAAAGAAAAGAAATGAAAAAGAGATACGAAAAGAAAAATCACTGCTTAACTAAAAATTCATTGTCCCTTGACAAGAAAGCAACGGGATGACTGGAACAACATCTGGCTTACAGATTCGTGTCTGCTAGAAGGAGACACCACGCGACCCTTTCTTTTAACATTCAAATTCCGTTCGTTCGTCCTCGAAATGTCCATGCGAACTACGAGAATCCGATTTGAAAAATTCATTTCGACTTAATATCGCGACAACCGAGTAAAATGTTTCGTCGCAAAAATATCTACTATTCGTTCGATCGGCAATTCTCTTTTTCTTTTCTTTTTTTTTTCTTTTTCCCATAAAAAATATCTTGTAAAATAAATCTCTCCGATACGTAAAAATATTATTCCGAACGGTATTTCTAATTAAAATATATCAGCATACGCATTTAATTGATTATTTACACGTCGGCAAAATATAAATAATTATTCTTCAAATTTGTATTATAAATGCTAACGAAATTTTATCTATATAAAGTATTGACAAATCGTTATATTTATAAATATTTTAATTATAATCGTCGACAGTTCTTCTCTTTTTAATCATTTTTTTTTTCTATTTTTTCTTTTTTTTTTTTCGTATTAAACGTTGCAATACCAATATCACCTACATACATCACACGTCGATATTTCATCAATAATAGTGATGATTTATTAAAAGTATCGATTGAAATACTGCTTCAAAATATTGATCCAATAAATGGTATATCCTTTTTAATAATTTATCACTATAACGAATAGACGTTCCATATATTCTATCTTATCTTTTCACGTTCGATATATTTTTCTAATTATCGAACGAATAGATTTATATTGAACGTTAAATTGATATTCATAAATATCTATTCCTTTTTCTTTTTTTAATTTTTTTCTTTTCTTTCCTTTTCGTTTCAATCCGTGACACCGGGATATACGAATTGAACGAGTCGTAACGACAATCAAACCAGAGAGAATTATTTTCGCTGATACGATATATTTTCGCTAAATATACTTACCGGCTAGCAGCCGAAATATACTAACTCCGACACGATGCGCGTATAAGTATTATTATGATTGAGCTCAATTGTCCAATTGCCCGGTCATTGAATGCCGCGCTTACATACACAACCGGACTTTTACGCTCGCCCGTTATTGGCAAACCGTCGATGGTGAAGAGAGTCTTCTTACACGAAACGCATTTAAGCGAGATTTCTCGTCTCAATGTCGACGTCAATCGTATCGATTCGACGAAAATGAAAAAATCTTTCTATTATATATATATATATATATATATATATATATATATATACATGTATATATACATATACTTTCTTTTTCTTTTTCTTTTCTCTCCTCCATCGACCAAAAGAAAAAAAGAAAAAAAAAGAAAAAAAAAAGAAAAACGAGGAAAATACGCACAAGAACTTAAACGCAAATAGATAGATTTCGTTTAACATTACTCGTATATAAATCAAAAGGATTTTTAATAGTCGTTTAAACGTCGTTCGTTTATGCGATTCCGAGCCAAAAATTCATTTATCGAAATGTTGCGAGACGAAATGAGATGAGACGAGACGAGACGAGACGAGATGAGATGAGACGAAGAAGTATATACGAGAATAAATTCAGAAATGAAATTAGAGGGCCACAGAGAGAGAGAGAGAGAGAGAGAGAGAGAGAGAGAGAGAGAGAGAGAGAGAGTAATAGAGAAATAGAAATAGCAATGAGTAAATGTATACAAGGAAAAAAGATATCGAAGCAATTCGATAGAGGAAAGAGACGGAATGACAGCCACTGCCAATCCTTTGTCTATTAAATGTATTCAACGGCGTAATAGCAGTTGATATTACCAATTGGACAATGAAAGAGACGGCGCACACAACGAAGCGCGCGATTTGACCGAGGGATCGAATCGTACGAAAGAGATTTCGACGATATACGTACTTACTTATTTACTTACTTACTTACTTACTTACTTACTTACTTACTTACTTACTACATACTTAGTTACTCACTTACGTACCAATGATCTTTGCTTATTTGTTTCGAAGAAAAAGAAGAACTTGACAAAAGAAAAAAAAATGAAAACTATTAACAACTAATTCAACGCTATTCGACAACGAACGAATGCATAGGAAATTGTTTTTCAAATTTTCAGTTTTCTATACTCAATCATTTTCTATTTTATCTGTTTATAAGTGATAACAAACAAACGAAAAGAGAATTATCTAGTTACAAATATTACGTATAGTTAATGAATGCTTTAGAAATATTGTTCGAGTCGAGTTTAAATCATTTTTCTACTTTACCTATACACAAGTATATTCAATAATTTATATATATGTGTGTGTGTGTATGTGTAAAGGGCATCCTATCGAGTGATAAAAAAGACCGTTCGCTCGAAGATATAAAAAAAAAGAAATAAAGAGAAATCGTCGGTCGAGTTGTTCGACGAAATCAATCGGATTTCCGAGTAATACGAAAACGATCGAATGGTATACTTAAATCTTTAATACCTATTTTCTCGCTCTCTATGTTCCTTTCACTAACTTTCTTGATTTATGTATCGTTAATCGCCTTCCTTGGAACTTTGCACAGACATATCTCCGCCTATCTCAAACAAGAAATTAAATTGATAGAAGTCGAAGAGACTAAAAAAACCAATTCCTCTCTTTCTCTCTCTCTCTCTCTCTCTCTTTCTCCATTATTATCATCATCATCAACATTGTTGTCCTTATTCTTATCATTTTTTTTTTTATTATGTCGACGTTTAACGCATTTTCAGTCAATTCGTAAACAGAAACGAGAACGTTTTCGACGAAAGAGAAAAAGAGAAAGAGAAGAAGAAAAAGAGAGAAATAGAAAGAGAAAGAGAGAGAGAGAGAGAGAGAGAGAGAGAGAGAGACGCAACATCATGAAACTCTCGAAACGTTTATCGCTATTCCGGGCGCACTTGGCTCACTCGGACGCAGATGGCCGAGCTACGTCATTCCCCGTTGAATCGAGTCTATTCGCCGGGAGGATAGGTCGTATACGTCTTTCTTGCCTAAACCCCAGACGCAACCCAACCCAACCCAAGCTACCCTCCTCTCCCCATGTCTCCACCCATTCCACCCATTCCACCCATTCCTCCCAATCCTCCCAATCCTCCCATTCCCCCATTCCCCCATTCCGACGTTCTCCTTCCACCATCATCGTGTCTCCTAACCCTCAGCCAACCTACTCAACCAACCCAATCACCAAGCAACCCAGCAAACCCACCCAAACACCCACCTCATCGATACGAAAACAAGACATTCTTCCCCTCTAGACATTCGTTTTTCGTTGGTCATCTCTCTCCCCTCTCTGTACTCTCTCCTTTCCCTTTTCAATACAACACAACATAATAAACAAGAAGGAAACACGATCGATCTGATCTTCCCATTTTATCGAAGGAGGAGAAAGAAGAGGAGGAGATAGAGTAAAAGATGGTGATAGAGGAGGAGAAGGAGGAGGAAGAGGAGAGTACCGAAACTCGGCGAAAATTACCGAAGGTCAGAATACGTAAATCGAGGAACGAATGGAATGAGACTTCGTCAGACGATCCTCGTTCGAACGATTGGACGTCGAGCGTCTTCGAAACGTCACGTGCGACGCACGTGTCGGGTCCACGTTCCGAACGAAAAGGTGGGGAGAAAGGAAGGAAGGAAGGAAGGAAAGAAAGAAAGAAGGAAGGAAGGAAGAAGGAAGGAAGGAAGTAAGCAAGCTAGAAGCTAGAAGCAAGAAGAAGAGATCTCTCGTTACGAGTAACAATAAACTCGATCGATTTCCAAGAAGAGAGAGTATATCATCAAACAACGGCGAGTACTCCGTACGGAAATGCATATAGAAGGATGTTTGAAGAACGACGAAAATGCTGCTGAAGCTGCTGAAACGAGTTCGATGCAATTCGGGAAAAAAAAGAGAAAGAGAGAGAGAGAGAGAGAGAGAGAAAATCGAACGGAATGTTGTCTTTCTCTCTCTTTCGTTTTCTCTTTCTCTCTTTCTCTTTCTGAATTCATTCCGCAACGATTGGTCGTGGCAAAGAAGGACGACATTGCCCTCGACAAATTTCTAAATTTAGTCAGAGGAGACAGACGCACATACGCATACACGCATACACGCACCATGTACGTACGTATCTACGTATGTACGTACATACGTACGTTTCCAAACTCTCAAAGTAGGGAGGGTGTTGAAGGGAGGAAATGTAGAAGCACAAGGTGGAAAAGAAGGACGAGTGGCGGTAGCAAGAGAGAGAGAGAGAGGGAGAAAAAGAGGGAGACTATGTTGAGGTAAAGAGAAACGGCATCGCAATTCGCTTTTGGCCGTTCTCCAAATGGCGTAGCCATCCGCGCCGTCGTGGTCTTCGCCGAGTGAATGAGGGGAGACACTGGCAAAGAAAAAAAATTTAAAAAAAAAAGAAACAAAAGGAAAACAAGACAAGAAAAGTAAGAAGAAAGGAAGGAAGGAAGGAAAACATGTTGTCCGAGATTTTAACCGAGAACGAATAGAATTTGATTAAAAAAAAAAATTAAAAAAGAAAAGTCAAAAAAATTGTTAACTTATATATCTATATAAAGCGTCGCGAGTTGTTGCTTCACGATAATAATGGTGGAAGGGTGGGTGGAAGGGATCGAAGGGGTGAGTTAAACGAAAGCATCGTTTTGCGTCGTCAATGTTTATCCATTTGTTTTCTCTCATGGAACGAGATCACCGTCGAACGCAACGCGTAATCGAAATTCGAATCGAATTTAAATTTTGTGATAAATTTGTTGTGTAGAGTGCGCTGAGATTACGAACGTAATCGGGAGTGAAGAGAATAGGAAAAAAGAAAAAGAAAAGGGAACTACGACAATAAACGACCGAAAAAAAAGAAATAGACTTATCTCGTGAAGATTTACTTTCGTTCGTATTCTCGAATTAACGCGAGGGATACAAATTTACAAAAATTATGGGATTACGTATTACGATAATTACCATCTCAATAACATATTAAATGACAAATTAAATGACGTTAATGGTTCGAAAAATATATTTTCCAGCGACTTCCTCTCTCTCTCTTTCTTTCTCTATCTATCTATCTATCTATCTATCTATCTATCTATCTATCTATCTATCTATCTATCTATCTCTGTCTCTATCTTTCTCGTTTAACTCATTCTATTTTTAACGATTGCCTTTCGCATCGTTACAGATCTCTTGAATCCGGACGTAATCGTTTCCACGGGCGAGAAGTTGACTATAAGGTGTTTACCAGACTACGACGGCGAGACTACGTGGTACAAGGACAACGTTATACTGCGTCATTCATCTACGAGGTTGCGGGTTATGAAGCAAACGCTAAAATTCAAATACGTTGAAATCGGTGACGCCGGTTTATACGGTTGCTCAACCGAATCTGATAATAATAAAACGATCGAATGGAGGAACGTTACTTTACGAGTTGAGGAGGCTTTACAAAACGATGGTTACCGCGAGGAAGATGGAAAAATCGGTAACGTTCTTGAAGGATTCAGACCAAGCGAGGAAACCAACGAGCTTGAAATCGAGGCGAGAAGTAAGTTCGTATTAAAAAGAGAGAAAGAAAGAGAGAAAGAATATTATTATGCTGATTCATAACCTTAACCCCTTTTTCGGTATTACGCGTGACCGAACAAAGATTTTATTCTGATCTAACTCCTCAATGTCCGATAATTATAAATCTAATATTATCGTAAAACACCGATTGAAAATAATTATCAAAAGGCAATAGGATCTTATAAAGAATTGTTCTTTCGATAATAATTGCGATTAAATTTGCGTGTTATTAAAATAATAAATCGTATCCTTTATGCGTATTAAATCGAACGAATATAATACAAGAATATATATTCTTTTTGAATTTCTCGAAAAAAATTTTAATCCACTCATACGTATATATGCATACGTACATAAATGCATGCATACGTTATATACTCAGAATTTAAAAGCTTATTTATTAATATCAAAAGCTAGACATATTAAACGTGAAGACTATTAAACATCATACATATATTTTGTAGATCTACCTGAAACGCGTTCGTTGCATTTGGACAGTGAGAAATCGGACGTTGAATTGGACAACGATAAAGGTGAAAACGAAATGGCAGGGGAGCATAACAAAACGCTTCCCGACCGTCCACCTTCGTTCAACAAAAGCGACGAGATGCATAGCAGTATCGTAAAACCTGCTGGAAATATGTTACGACTTAAGTGTCCAAGCGTCGGTAATCCTAGACCTAACATTACCTGGTTAAAAAACAACGAAGAACCGAAGAGATCTCTTGGTACCATGATCAAAACAAAATGGACGCTAAGACTGGAAGACCTCGTGCCAGATGACAGTGGAAACTATACTTGCATCGTGTGCAATCATCTCGGTTGCATAAGTTACACGTTCAAGGTCGACATTATAGGTGAGAACAAATTTTACGCAACAATTCCAATCGTATTTCATGCCTTAAACCTCTCTCTTTTCGTCTAGCCAAAAAAAAAAAAAAGTAAAAAGAAAAAAAAAAGATAAAAGAAAAAAAAATCTTAGATACGATTAGAAATGGGCGGCATAAAATAGAAGGGTTTAGGTTCGCGTAGATTCTAGTATTGGTGCTATCGAACGAATGAGAAAAGAAAAGAAAATGTAAGGAAAAAATAAAAACAAAAAAAAAACGAGAAAAAAAAAAAGAGAAAAAACATTGTCGGTCGACGAACGTAAGTGAAACAATGATGTAAAAAAAAAAAAAAAAATAATAATAATAATAATAATAATAATAATAAATAAAACATGAAAAATAAAAACCAACAAAAATAAAAAAAAAATAAAAGTAAAAATAAAAAATCGCGTATTCAGTGCAATCGTTAACCTATAGAGCGTTTCCCGCACAAGCCGTACATCAACGAGGACTTTCCGAAGAACGTGACTGCATTGGTGAACAGTAGCGTGACGTTCAAGTGTCCGATCGTGTCGGACCTTGAACCTTACATACAATGGGTCAAGGTAGCCGAATATCCCGGTGATCAGGAGGACACACCAAAGGGGACCTTGCTCCAGGTACAACCGCTCGTAATTTTCGTGCGGTATGATACTGGTGGAGGTTCTTGGGGGAGGGTTGGGTTGCCATTGCTATTATTCTGTGTGTTTATATTCTGTCGAACGTAATAGGAAAAAAAAAAAAAAAAAAAAAAGGAACGTTTATGCACAAGGTTATCTTTTTGTATCTAATACGGTGGTGATGGAAGCACATTATCTTTCTACCTTTATCTTTCTATTTTCTTTTCACTCGCACAAGCACTGACACAAACATATTAGGATAAAAAAGAACACGTTCTTAACGTTAACTATCGCACCAACTGACAAAGTACTTTTAATTTCCTTTCCTCTTCTCTTCTTTATTTCTATTTTGTGTTTTCACTTAAATCTGGTTTAATATTTAAAAAAAAAAGAAAGAAAAAAGAAGAAAAAGAAGAAGAAGAAAAAATAGAATATAGGGTGGTTTTGGGTATCTCTTATTTTTTATGACCTATAGAGACCGTGAGGCACCGACCAATCCTGACGCGACCCCCACGAAACACAACGGTACTCCTAGGAAGCAACGCTAGTATGACCTGTGAGGTCCTCTCGGATGCCCATCGTCATCTCGAATGGTATCACGGTTGTCACACATCTTTCGATACCGTCAACAAAACGAATCAGACTGTCCGGGTGGAGGTCAAGGTGGGCACGCAGCAGATATACTAACCGAAATCGCATGTCCCTAACGTTAACAATCTTTTCATTATTTCTAACAGATTGCACGAGACTGTCTTTATCAGGTGGATCCACTATTTTCTCTCTTCCCTCCCTAAGCACGAGCTTCGCATGTTACATACGTACATACATACGTACATACATAGATACATACATACATTCATACATACGCAAATACAGACACGAATTTGTTTAGTAATGTAATTGCTCGAACAAGCTTGACGAGAATATTTTACTTAATTTACATGTAATTTTTACTTTGGAACAAAACCTCAAATCGTTTTTCATTTAAACGGAAAAAAAAAAGAAAAAAAAAAAAAAAAAGAAAGAAATGGTTACGAGACGATGATAAACGACTCGTAAGAATAAAATTAACGTTATTGCCAACTTAACGTTATTGAATTTGTTTTCGTTGTTTAGGCTGGTATAGCCGAAAATCCGGAAGTATTGAAGCTCTACAACGTTACCGAAAAAGACGAAGGATGGTACACCTGTATAGCACAAAATACATTAGGGGAGACATTCAGCAGTGCCTATCTACGAGTCGTCGAAAGTGAGTATCGACGGGATATATATATATATATTTTTTTTATATATATCACTTAAATAGATAGATGGATAGATAGATAGTTAGCCAACAATGTCTCTCTAAGACTCTACAGCTAAACAACTCTTTAAATTCTTGAGCCTTTTCGTCGTGTCCCATTTACCATTTACGTGAACGTTTGTAATTACCTATGTATCTACGTGACTTTAACGCGCCGACCTCGTACGAGCGCGTATATGCGTACTTACTTACTTACTTACTTATTTAATTACTTATCTATGTCCTCCCAGTTATGGTCTCTTAAAAGCACTACGAAATCACATACATGCATACATACATACATTATAACGTGCTATGACGAAAGTTTCTCCTTGTAATTTCTCTTCGAATTCGAAAACAAATTTATTTGTTCTCTCTTTTTTTCTATTTTTTTTTTTTTGTTCTATTTTTGTCCTTTTTTTTTTTGAAAACATAAGAAAGGACGATTGAATTGCTTTGAACGTTTTTTTTTTTCTGCGAAGAGAGCATGTATCGTCCTGCTAAGGAACTGCTGATAAAGAAACGAAAAATCATTATTTTTTAATATTAACGCGAAATCGCACGTTGCCTTGGAAACGTAACATGTTATTTATTGAAATCAGATTAAATCCGTCGATTTATGCTCTAGCATTTAATCATCTATGATGTCGTGTTTCGCATAATTTTTTTTTCTTTTCTCTCTCTCTCTCTCTCTCTCTCTCTCTCTCTTTCTTCTCTTTCTCTATCTGTTTGTCTCTCTCTCCTTCTCTCTCTATCTTTCTCTTTCTCTCTTTTTCGAGTGTAATAACGTATAAGCTTGAATCACGCTTTAACACAATATCGATATACGATAAAGACGGTGGTATTGTTGATCGAGTGCTGTTCTGAATCGCAGATAAAGAAATATCGCGAGAATCGTTGGACGGAGTTGTTGAAAATCAAGATGGAGGTGCGCGAAAATATAATGTGACCTTAGAGGAAAAGTCCCTAAACGTTGAAATGGTAAGTACTCGTTAAATTCGAGTTCAAACGATTTTAACGATCGTTTTGAAATTATTTTAAAAGTATCTCAATTCGAATATTATACACATAAACGTACACGCACATAGGCATGCACGGTTACATAAATACATACATGCATGTATACATGTATGAATACATACGTACATATATGACTATATATATGTATACACATGTATACATGCATACATAAAATAAAATAAATTACATACAAAGAAAATCTAATATAATATTTATAATCATAATTTTTATAATTAATAATTAACATAAACGTCGTTATTTTCTATGAGAGAAGAATAAGATGGAAGGGAAGGATATAGCAGCGACCAAGAGTCCGGATTTAAAATCGACGAGGGATAATATCGGAAGAAATAAGGAGGAATATAATCTTAAAAAAACGTTCGAGAATAAAGGGAAAATAATATTGTTGACAACGTGCGACGAGATATCGAAAGAGAAGAAGAAAAAAAAGAAGGAGGAAAAGAAGAAGGAGAAGGAGAAGGATAAGGACAAGGAGAAGGAGGAGGAGATAAAAGAGGAAGAGGAGAAGGAGGAGGAAGAGGTTGATGAGGAGGGGAAAGAAGAGGGGAAGGAGGAGGGGGAGGAGGAGGAGGAAGTTTATCGATTCTTTATAAACTTCGTTCTGGCAAAGTTACGTAAGATGAAACCGGAGCAACGTCTTTACGCTGAGAACCTGATAAATCGTGTCCTGTACGAGGGTTCAATAGAACGATTGTCCTTGTCAACAACGATTACCGTTCAACCGTATGATTACTATAATCACCAACAACTCGAAGGACCCGGGGATATCGTTAATACCGTCGATCAAGAAAAACACGCTACGCTTACGTTTGATCTTATTTAGTTTCCTTATATGTGTATTGTACATATAGGTATAGTATATAAACGATATATATATATATGAAAAAAAAAAAAAAAAAAAACAGAAAAGAGAAGAGAGAAAAAGAAAAAAAAAAAAGAAAAAAGTAACTCGATGCTCTATCAACAATAAAAGTATTAACAATGTACTTCTTTTCGCTATATAAATAAAGATACACATTATGCTTTTTAAGCTAAAGCAAAAACCATTAATATCGTTCATCTCATTTCAAAGAACCATAACACTCTTCGTTCGTCGTTGTTACAAAAAAGAATCGAATTTTTATTGCAAGAGAGAGAGAGAGAGAGAGAGAGAGAGAGAGAGAAGAACAGAGAGGGAAAACTCGGGTGAAGTTTTTTTTTGTCTATCAATTTTTTTTTTTCTTTCGCACGAAAAAAAGAATTTTCTACGAAGCGTAAACCTTATCGAGGATGATTTAGGCGAAAGCACAACAACAAAAAATTTATGTATATATATATATATATAAATTTTTTGTATATATATATATATATATATATATATATATAGCGTTGTGTATATATCCGTGTTTTTATTAGCGTTGGAGGAGCACCGTGTACCGCTTGCAGCAAGGCCGCAAATCCTGGTTAACGTTTTGGCTGCTGTACTATGCGTATTCTTCGCCGTCGGTGTCGTCGTAGTGATCTACATATTTCATCGTTTAAAACGCGAGAAGATGAAGAAGTTATTGGCTATAGAAACTGCACGTGCCGCAGTCGTAACCCAATGGACGAAAAAGGTTATCGTAGAGAAGCAGAAACTGGTTAACGCGCAGAACGTTCAGGAACCTTTATTGATGCCAGTAGTCAAGATAGAAAAGCAAAAGTCTACGGTGACGACGGAGGACAGCAATGGCGGTAGTATATCCGAATACGAATTGCCACTCGATAGCGCCTGGGAATTGCCGCGAGAACAATTGACCTTGGGCAATACGCTTGGTGAAGGTGCCTTTGGGAAGGTCATCAGAGCGCAAACCAATACCGGGAAACCTGGTATACCTAGCGTCGTAGCCGTCAAAATGTTAAAGGGTAAGTAGATATATCTTTGATGACTCGTATTACCATTGATAATAGGATAGAAATATAAACAAAAACTTTTATTAGGTTGGAATTAATCGAAATGATTATTATTCGCCTAATTAAATTAATCAATCTAATTTAAAGCAATCGATTTAGTTATGTTTTTTATCTTTGAATTGCTATTATTATTATTGTTGGAATCAATTTGGAATTAATCGAGATAATTATGATTTACATAATTAGACTAATTGATCTAATTTAAAACAATCGATTTAGTTCTGTTTTTTATCTTTGAATTATTATTATTATTATTATTATTATTATTATTATTATCATTATTAGAGGGTCACACGGACGCCGAAATGATGGATCTTGTATCCGAGATGGAGATGATGAAGATGATCGGCAAACACGTTAACATAATTAACCTATTGGGCGCGTGTACTCAGGGTGGTCCACTTTACGTCGTTGTCGAGTTTGCACCTCACGGTAATCTTCGAGATTTCCTTCGTGATCATCGTCCATCCTCTTCCGGATACGAGCCAACGATCGGTCAAGAAGAAAAGGAACGGAAGACGCTAACGCAAAAGGACTTGGTGTCGTTTGCTTATCAAGTTGCACGAGGAATGGAGTACCTTGCTAGTAGAAGATGTATACATAGAGACCTGGCAGCACGAAACGTTCTCGTTAGCGACGAATATATCCTCAAGATCGCGGACTTTGGTCTTGCAAGGGACATACACTGTCACGATTACTATAGAAAAACAACGGACGGTAGGTTGCCTGTTAAATGGATGGCACCGGAGGCTCTTTTTCATCGGGTCTACACCACTCAGTCCGACGTGTAAGCTTTTTCTTATATCCACCTTTAGTTTCCTTGTCATTTTTACCTCTTGTTAGACGACGACATTCGTTTCGAACAAACGATGTTTTTCAGATGGTCGTACGGCATTCTGCTGTGGGAAATAATGACTCTGGGTGGCACACCATATCCATCCGTACCCTCGGTCGAGAAACTTTTTCAATTGCTGAGGACGGGACACAGGATGGAAAAGCCACCGTGTTGCTCGATCGAAATGTAAGTACAATTTTTCTCTCTTTCTCTCTCTCTTTTATTCTTATGTTTATGTATATATATATATTCAAATATTTGTTCTCTGTAATCATTATCACAGATACATGCTCATGAGAGACTGTTGGAGCTATCAACCAAACGAGAGACCAATGTTCGGTGAATTGGTCGAAGATCTCGATAGGATATTAACGATAACGGCGAACGAGGTAAACATATGATTACTGATTAAACGATTCAAACATTGAACGAACG
>NC_057704.1:2228324-2244257 GCF_014466175.1 Vespula pensylvanica
ATATAACAATAACTGTGGTACTTATATTTCTTTCGTATTTATATTATAGATAGTTGTATTTCCTAACATAAGCAAAATATCGATCTCTCTCGAAGCAATACAGGTTGATCGTAAATTAAGATCCAGTTTAATATATAAAAAGAAAAAAAAAATATATATATATATAAATAATTTAATAATAATTTTTCATTTCAATATAAATTTTATATAAATTTTTATATATAAAAAAAAAAAAGATGTATAAATAAGACAATATAAATTTCCGATCAAACTGGAAGTATTAATGATTTTCAGTATTTTCTTTTTTACTTACGGAACATCCTGTGTTGTTTTCAATTAATTAGATATTTTAATGGATTATAATTTATACGTGAAACAATTATAGGCCTAAATTCTAATAATTAACGAGATATTAGCGTGTATAAGTTATATGACTAATACGGTACATTTATTTTTAAGAGGGCCATACAAAAAATGAAAAACGTACAAAAGCGATTGTTAATAATTAAATTTAGTTACTACGTTATTAAGTTTGTTGATCGAAAACAAAAGCTTTGAAATTAATTTATAATAAGAAAAATAAAAAACGTAATAATAACTTAGTTGATTCAATAAATGTTCCAAGTATTCATATAATCGACACCTTGTAATCGTATTTCTTCATTTTTGCAAACTTTCATTTTGTTGATAATTTCAGATATTATATAAAGTATATAGTAAATTTTAATTACACCAAAATCACTATCACTAATTCTGTTTACGTAACATACTTAACACGTTAATATCTCATCGATTATTAACCTTAAGTCTACAATTGTTTAATAATTTTTCGAAGAAAATCGATTATAAAAAAAAAAATAAAAAAAAAAAAATCTAAGTAATTAAAAATAATACAGAATGTGTTACATGAAGAAAAGAAAATTAAATTTCCGATCGAGCTACAAGTTTTATTTCGTATTCTTCAAATATAGTTGAAACAAAAACGAAACGATTTTTTAATATATACTTTCAATTCTATCGTTTCTAACAAAGGAGATATTCAATCGATATTTAATTTATAATACAGTCCTGTATATCAATGCAAAAATAATTTCAACAATATAAACGATAAAACATCGTTGTCATCCCTTTGAAAACAGAAGGAAAGTAAACAGAGAAAAAACAAAAGAGAGTAAACATATTTTCTGAGTAATCACTTACTACTTCTGGATGACAATCATAGATGGCATTGATGATCCTTATCTTCGGTCCTTATTTTTCTGATTCCATAGAAATTAACGATATCTTCGCATCGATGAAACACAATCGGTTCACTCAAAACGACGAAATAAAAAGAACACAACTGAAATATTCCACACAATCTGGTCGATACACTTGCTGTCACGAAATATTGATAGAAAAGTAATATGTTTATCAAAGAGAAATTAAAAAAAAAAAAAATACACAACCACCGTTCGTACAACGTTCCGATCGTCCTCTTTATCTCTCTCTTAAATTATATTTAATCGTAAAATTAATACGCGATAATACGACAATAATTGTTCGTTACTAAGAAATCAATTAAAACAATTGCCTGTTATTAAAGACGACGTTGTTGTTAACTCGCGAAGAACATCGAGAATGACACACTTTGTACAACAATGACATTAGCCGCCAACCATAATTATTAAAGATGGCGTTATTCAAGCCGACGAACTACAACGTGATACAAAGAAAGTTCGTTATTATGATATATATATATACACACACACACATATATATATATGTATGTATGTATGTTTTCGATGATAGGTAATTATTATTAGATATAGAATGTATTTATAAATATTATTTAATTGATACGACATACGTATCGTACGAATTGTTTTTAAATATAATATTACTATAGTTTTTCAATATCAAACTTGTTATTTTCAGATTAAATAATATAAGAAATTTAAAGTTTGAATTATGACGGGTTTTTATGAAATATCAATAATTTATTTTTCGTTATAGTGTTTTCTAATGTTTACCTGTTTTATAATCGTTCTTCTTCTTTCTTTTATCGTTTACGAATGTATTTTATAATATTTCAATCTATTTTATAATCGATTCCGTTTTCTTTCTTTTTCTTTTATTCTTTCCGAATCTAAGAACCGCGTGGTTTTCCAGAAAAATCTTACGCGCAGAATCATGGGTGGCGCTATTGTCGATTCGTTTTGTTGTCATCAGCCACATTCACGCTAAGTTGTTTTTAATCCGATTTTCATTGGAACTTTTAGTTTTAACCAATAAATTACAACCTTCCTTTGACAGAAACATAATGCAACCAATGGTGCGAATTTATCTTTACAAATTTTCATAACAAGTAATCCGAGTAGTGTGTCCTCAAAAATTCGAAATCGAGGTTAACTCCTGATAGTCCACTTTTTTAGACATTTCTAAGTAATGTAAGTACATTAAACCGAACGTTATTATTATTTATTCTTAATAATGATCCAAACAATATATATATTTTTTTTTAAATACATAATTCCATTCTTCATGTAATGTTCCTTGATATCCGATAACATACGAATACATCAAAATTTGATCGTGCTACGATACATTTCGATCGATGTTATCGATCATATATTAGAATTATTCCAATAGAAAAAAAAATTAATTGTCTTTATTATTTATTATTTTTCACCATGTTTATTCTCTCCTCAGGTGACAATATTGATTTAGTAAATGGTGAATTATCGGTGCCATGGAAAGGAGAATAAAATTAAAAACTTTGAACAGTCATATAACTTGCAAAATATGCCGTGGTTATTTAATAGATGCTACTACAGTAACAGAATGCTTACACACGTTTTGCAAAAGTTGTTTAGTAAAACATTTGGAAGAAAAACATACATGTCCGACATGTCAAATAGTAATCCATCAATCGCATCCACTTCAATATATCAGTTTCGACAGAACAATGCAAGATATTGTTTACAAATTAGTTCCAGATCTCCAAGAAAGTAAGTGTAAACTTATCTGTCAGTTTTAACTTTTGATTTATTAAGTATTACAAATGAATATATTATTATATTTCTTTTAGGTGAAATCAAAAGGGAAAGAGAATTTTACAGAGCGAGAGGTTTACCATGTCCCAAGGATATTTTACCAAACGCTGCAGAAGTAGAAGAAGAAAAAGCAACTGCCGATGCTCATGCAGAATCGGATTATCATAGAGCTGATGAACAGGTACTTTGTTATTACTAAAAAAAAAAAAATCAAATGGTCTAACTCAAGAATAATACATTTATATGGTATTATAGGTGAATGTATGCCTGGAATGTATAAATGCTAGTTTGAAGACTTTAAAACGAAGATTTATCAGATGTTCAGCACAGGCTACAATTACACACCTTAAAAAATTCATTGCCAAAAAGGTTCTTAGTGGCATGGAAAAATATAGAGATGTATGTATACATTTTATGCGTTAAGACTTTAAATAATTGTCTCTCTGTTTAATTGCATATTCTTTTTTTCTTCTTTGACAGATTGATATTTTGTGCAATGATGAATTACTAGGTAAGGATCACACTTTAAAGTTTGTATATGTGACAAGATGGAGGTTCCGGGACCCACCCTTAAGATTACAATATCGACCACGAATAGATATTTAAATCTATGTTTTTTACATAGAAAAGTTACAAAAATCTCGTTATGAATCAATAATATATATATATATATATATATATATGCATATATGTGCATATATATACATATATATGTAATATATATATGTGTGTACATGTATGTAAATATATACACACATATATATATTTTATCATATATATGTGTGTGTGTAAATATATACATATATATGCATATATAAATAATTCGTTGATGCATCATTCGTCGCAATATTTATGCATTTGTGTTCTCTACAAATAACATAAATTTTTAAGAGAGAAACATTCTCCTTATTGTTAAACTACTTTGATGCTCAACAATTAATGGTACAATTCTTTATCGCGTAAGATCTCCATTTGAAGAAACCTGATTGCATTTGTGAACACGCCTTATTTAATTTTTCTATTTAATATACCTCAAATTAGTTTTTGCGTATATATTTTCAATACATTAATTTAATGTTATTAGGTAAATGTTAAATATACGAAAGCTTAACAGATTTTTTTTTAATAAGCAATGCTTCATTTAAATATGTAAATTGGATATTTACAAAAATCATACGTTTCGAGGAAACATATTTATAGTTGAAGTAAACTTACGTTCTAATTAGATACAAAATTGTTGTCGTCTAATCAACCGATATAATCACTTATATCATCGTTTTATTAATTCAAAAATTAATAACTCCACAAAATTATGCATTGTTGTTAAAGACATCGTACGTGCGATAAGACGAAAAGCGAACTAGTTTTGATTTCGAACAATGTTATTGATTTGGACACGATCATAGAATTTGTTTTGTTTGTTTATCATCGATTGATTTAACAACAACGATTTTGTTACTATGCGACATCTAATTAGGATATTGAGTAATATGGAAAGCAACTGCGATCATTGCATTCCTTATAATTTCATTACATTACGAGATTTTCTATTTTCACATTGACTGATGTTGTTTGTAATTTAATCTATGACATTTATCAATTGAGTTTATTTTTCCTTTTACTGCAAGTATGTATTTATTTATATAGTCAAATTGTTGAAGGTATTTTTTTTTTTTTTTTTTTTTTTTTCTTTTTGTTTGTAAACGCACTTGTAATTATTGTTATATCATACTTATCACCCGAACCTGCCATGTACACACATCAAACGTTAATTTCACATTATTTTATTTAAAAGCGCAACAATATCATTACGGATGATCTTTCCTACAAATATTATCCTCTATCTTACAAAGACCGTCATTCTTTCTAAGTGTCTAATTAATAGAAGTTTGTTTCACTTTAATTTTCACCACGTACACCTACACACAAATATATATTCTGACTGTACATAAAATATTTTTGACAAAATTCTATATACATGCGCGCATAGATGCAGCTTTGTACGAAGCAAGAATATACAAATTTGGATCTAGTATATTTCTAGATCTTGTTAACTTTCTATGCTTTATGCGATGCATATATCGTCAGATTATACCCAAATTTCTCTCGACATTATAAACCTACAATGATAATTTTATCGACAAAACTAAATATTTTGAAAAGACTGTCGAGTGAAATTTCGGGTTAATGACTTATTTCTCATAGTAGATCAAATCATTTTTATGAAACGATATTAAGGAAAAAGACGTGTGATTGTATATACAAGTATTAGAATGTTGAGAAGTGTATTTTGCAAAGTAGCAGCTGCGCTTAACAGCGTTAGGGCTTGTATATTGTACACTGTGTGCGTATATCTATAAATTATTAAATAAATATGTTTTGTACAGTAACTGTACCAATGATCGCCGATATATTTTCAATGTCCGTTGTTGGTAGAATAAAAGGCAAGAAAAATGTTTTTAATAAAAATATTATCCATATTATATTATATTATAAAAAAAAAAAAAAGTATACATTTAAAAATTTTCTATAAAGAAAAAATACCGCTGAAAAAATACATTGTGTCGTCAGGAGCCAATCGCAGCTCGATTTAGACGAACCGTCGAATGAACCAATCAGCGATCAAAGATTTCAGTAGTAAACATCCAAAAGACAAAGTTTGTAAATAGAATTATAATCGTCTGCCGTCGCTTCTACCAAATGGCGCTGCTAGTCTCATTTCGTTTTCAAGACGCGAAACTTTCCCAACAGAGCGCGCGACCGTCGATAACGATATAAGCGCACCCGTCAACAACGGCGTACATACGTAACTAAAAAAGAATAGAAAAACCTTTGTACTTTTTCTGCACGAGTCTAGCCGCCGCTGCTACCGCCGCCGCCACCGATTGAAAACGAGTGGTAGAAGATAAATGTGTACGAAGATCGCTTACGCGAGTTGAACGTTTCTCGATGTACTTTCGACGCGATAAAAGAAAATCTCGGTGTCGTTTCGTGTGTCGTCGTCGTTATTGTGCCGTCGTTGAAGCGACTCCGTCATCGTTTTGATAAATGAGCCTACAAGGTAGCCTCTTCGCCGAAGATGTGGAGTACGACGTGAATCTATTTTTGAAAGACAATAGAAAGAAAAGGTATGTTATTTTAATATAAAGGAAGAAAAAACAACCAAAAAAATACCTATTCTTATCTTTCGATGAGAAGAGAGGGAGAGGGTTAAAAGGTCGAAAATAATGGTACACGAAATATCGAAGCAATGGTGAGAGAGGGAGGAAAGAAAAAAAAAAAAAGAGGAATTTCATCGTTTACACGTTCTTTCACACGCGCGTCCCTTCTTCTAACGTAACGGTCATGCAATCGAACCTCATTCTTATTATGGCGAACGAGCTTTCCGTATATACATACATATCTATATACGTACGTACACCTCTCCCCCACCCCTACTCCGTTGCTTCGTCGATCTTTGATCCGTTATATTAATAAATTAGAATTTATGATGAAGGATAAGAAGAAAAGAAAAGAAATATACAGTTCGATTGCACGAACGAACAAACAGGATACGATTTTCTTACACACATACACATACACTTGAAAAATGATCAGTCTATTGACTCCGCTCTCTCTTAAGCCAAATATAGTTTTTATATAAATATATATCTGCGTTTATATCTCCGAGGAAAACCTGATTACATATATATATATATATATGTATATATACATGTGGGTAGGCATTGTTTCTCTTTAACGCTTCGTTTCGTTTCAAGCGTCCTTCAAAACTACAATACTAAACGAAAAAAACCTGACTTATACATATACTTATTATTATATAAATATGATTATTATCGGACAACAATTCGATGATTAGAACGTATATATAAAAGTAGAAAAAAGTACGAAGATTTATCCCTTTCTAACGCATATACCTATTATTCATTTTCTTATTACAATCGCGATAATAAAGAAATATAAGAGGATATAAACGTGTTCGTATATTCCGTACATCAACGAGGTGTATCGATCGCGATTTATGGCGCTTTTTTTTTGTCTTCCTTCTTTTGTTTCTTTCTTCTTCTTCCCCCTCCCCTCTCTCCTCTTTCTTTCTGGAAACACACAATGGCTGGTCCGAAAATGTCGGCAACGTTGTGTCAAATCTGACGTTAGATAGATATGAATCATTCATGAGAAAGAAAGAGAAAAAAAGAAAAAGAGATAGTATTGCGAGAAAGAGATGGAAAGAGAATGGAAAGGGAATGAAGAGGTTAGGGGAGAAAGTGTACGAAATACATATTACGTAAAACGTGAGTTAACTTCCTCTCCCTCTTCTTCTCTCTTTCTCTTTCTTCTCTTCTCCTCCTTTTTTTCTCCTCCTTCTCTTCTTCTACGAGTTCCTCGGTCCATCATATCGTGCAGGTCGGTGGTCAACTGTAACCAAGCAGCGCGACATCGGTATAATCCGGCTAAGATCGGAACTGTTCGTGATTCCCATTCGGGATCAACGTTGCCGTTGTTACCTTAAAATTCCGAGCTCTTGCACTTTCCACGATCCGCGATCAAAAAGAGTACACCGATCGATCCTTTCGCTTTTACAGGGTCCTCGTGTTTCCTCCTGTAAACAACTATCGACGATATCTCATACATCGACTCGTGCAGGATCGTTTTGCCGATTTCCTGCGCACCTTCTCCATTGGCCAAGGGCTCGATAGACGTACCGTCGTCTGCTACAAGACCGACGTGATAAGGTAGAGAGATAGAGAGAGAGAGAGAGGGAGAGGGATATATAGAGAGAAAGAAAGAGAGAGAAAAGTTTGTTTCTTTGGACATTTTTCTTAATTTTAACCTAATATATATTTATTTTTATATCCGAGATATTATGTATGTAAATATATATATATAAATATAATTGTAATATATAAATATATATGTATATATATATATATATATATTTATGTATCTGATGTCTCTTAACGTAACGTCAGACGCGCACGACCGACACCATTGACTCGATGAAACACATATACGAACACATATACGGCTTCTTTTCACTTTCGTTATGAGCTTAACGATTGACGTTACGTATGTATGTATCTATTATTTTCAAATGGAACAAACTGAAACGTGTTTTATATGCCTGCCTCGTTATCGACCATTTGCAATCTTTTCTTTCGATAATACCTACAATTTTATATATAAAATGGTTAATTTATGTATATAAGATATTCGTCTATTGAATCGTTCGTTTACAAAAGAAAAAAAATCATACATACATGCATACATACATACATACATACATACATACATACATACGTACGCACGCACGCACGCATCCACATACATACAGGGTGTATCATTTAAATCAGAATATTAGATTTTTACGTCTCATATACGTAAAGAATATATACATAAAAAGAAAATCAACTATTTACTTTTATCTGGAAAAATATATATATATTATTTTCTCGTTTATTCGTTATTATCTTCATAAAATAATTAGATAAAAAAAAATAAAATAAAAAATAGATTATATTCGAGTGATAACAACCATTCGTATGAACTCATTTTTATTATCGAATTTACGAAGAATTTTCGATTACTGATTGACAGTTTTTTTTTTTCTTCTTTCAAAGTCCAAAGAAATGAAGAGTAATATATATATATATACATGTATGTCTATATATATATATATATATAAATATTCTGACTTTCTCGAGACGATTACGAAAGAGAGGGAACGTACCGCGAAATCCCGATCGCGGAGGAAGCACGTCTCTAACGAAAGTGAAACTGACCGGCTCTCGTGACTCAAGGTCGTATATATGTTCGCTTGAGCACGTATATATGTACACGTAAGTATGTACTATGCTTACTTACGTACACATACGTGTCCGCGTTCTTTTCCAGTCTCTTTTCTCTTATTTTTCTCTCTTTTATATACCAGCGTTTCTCAACTTTTTCTGCTTTCGAACTAATTTTATTTTTATTTTCTTTTCTCTTTTAAAAATTTTTTTTATATAAAAGCCATGTTAGTCAGGTATTTACTAGTTCTTTTTTTTATTTTCCTCTTTCTATTATGTTATATACTTAATCTCGTGTAATAATATGTTCTATGTTGTAATATGTATACAAGATTTTTTTCTAAAAATGAAATAGTTTTTCATTCTGCAAATAAAAATCGAATTATAAAAGATTAATATTGCTTCGGCCCGAATATCTATAATATATGATTTTGAACAATTTGATAGATTGAATTCACTTCAATTATATGTAAATACATACATATATATATATATATATGTATATTGAAGATACAGAATATATATTCCAATAACCTCAAAATGTTCGTGATAAAAACTAATAAGAACATTTAACGAATAAAAAAAATAAATAAATAAAAAACAAATTAAAATCACTTTCCTCCCTTTTTGGCACTGTAAAGTAGCAGCAGCAGCAGCAAAACATATATCATTTTCATTCAACGACCAATTAAAAATTTAACATCTCTAGGTTGAGAAACGCTGGTTCATAGGAACGTATAGTATTTCAGATCTAATCGTACGTATCTCATCTTCGTTTCTTTATTTCTAAGAAATTATCTGATCAGGTTTCTATTTTCTTCCTTTTCTTTTTTTATTTTCATTTTTCTTTATATGTTTATTTGTACAACTATACATCACACACCACACAACATACACACACATGCATGCACGCATATATATATATATATATATATATATATATATAAAGATATCATTATATGCTATTAAGGGAACCAGGATCGAATGCTGGGGAACAAAAGGAAAGTCCTACGAAAAATTTGTCCTGTGGAATGGGTGTTGTAGAACGGCGATCTTTATCGAAATCACCTGAACGTATTCGTCCTCAACATCATCATCATCATCCTCATCATCATCATCATCAACAACAACAACAACAACAACAAAGACAGACAGAGTCAAGAATCATCTCAAACTGTAAGTATTTTAAGATCCTAGATCTTTTATATTTATTAATTGTTCTGAACTAACCTACGATACACAACGATTAACCGTTATTTATATATACATATACATATATATATATGTACACACACATATATATATATACTCCTTTCTCTTGTTTCTTCAGCCAAGTCCATTGCACCTGCCGTAGAAATCTACGTACCACCTCCGGCCAGAAGGGCAAGAAACGAGCTACGTTCGCAATTTCGAGAAACTTCGACTCATGTTAAAACCGAAGACGGTAGCAACGATAACGATCTCAGTATATTACCCTCCACCTCATCTTTTACGAATGTAAGGTAAGCCTTATAATTGCGAGTAAAAGAAGAAGAAGAAAAAAAAAACAATTCTTTTTTCCTCTGTTTTTCCACGAGTTTCTATCGATTTTATTATCGAAGAAACAAAACGATTATTCCGGTCGTTTATTATTATTATTATTATTAATTACTCTGAAAAGTCTTCGTAATAGATTTTAAATACTCTTTTCAATACCTCCAAGCCGATGTATCATTGGTTTTCCATTTTTGTTATTAATGTAATTTATAATCCACGCATGTAATTGCATTTTATTTTATTTACTGAGATATTTCTTTCCTTTTTTTTTGCAAGTGATATTGTTACTTTTTTTTTTTTCTTTTTTTTTTTGTGAAAAATAATTACCATTTGTTTGTACATTTGTCTTCTTCTGATATTCTGTAAACTTGCACATTAACTTTTTATATTATGCTTGCAAGAAATGATTGAGTTGCTAAATTGACCTTGTCATCATTTTATAAAAGTTGAAAGACTATTCGCGAGAAAGTTGGACAACATTTCATTCGTTAAAAGGATGATAATAAATTGACTATTATCTTTTTTTTTTTTTTTTTTTTTTTAATTATAAAAACAATAACTTTTCTTTTAAGAACAGAGTATGGTAGGAATGTCAGGTGTACGAGAAGTGTCAGTAGGTTTTAGTGTTGAAGTAGTCTCTCCCCTTTCTCATTTTATTGACTCTTTTCAGTTACAATATAAATGCTGTAAATGTGAATGTTTCATTAGTCAGAATAATTAATGGACGAGATACATACAATATATTTATTTTTTAGGAAATTCTTAATCCTATATAGATTGGGTATAGGGATTTGAAGGTCTAAGATATATCCTTAATTTAAATTTCATAAGTCAGATATATATATATATAATTATTATTAAAATATAATTAATATTATTAAAAAAAATATATTAATATAATTAAAATAATATAATTAAATAATAAAAATTATATATATATATATATATATATATATATACAATGAAAATTGTCTAAATTATCAAGACCACGTAGCGTTGATTTCAACAAGAAACAAACTACGTTCGAGTATAGATTTGTTTAATATTATCATTCTTATTGTTGATGACATCTTTTTAAGAAATAGTCGTCAAAGAAGGCCAGATCGTGCTGTTTACGTGCCAAGGCATAGAAGAAGCGTTGATGGCGAAGTTGGTTCGCGGCGTTCTCACGAGGATAACGTTATATCGCAAGATTCATCGAGATCGACTTTAATAACGGTGTCGTCCAACAGTAACGTTATTTGCGAAGAACAACAAGAGTTGCAGCAGCAGCAGCAGCAGCAGCAGCGAATAGAGGAGGAAGTTGTATTATCGTCGTCAAAATTAAATAACGAGACTGAACGTCTAACGTCAAATATTATTGAAAAGGATAACTCTAGTACGAACAGGGAACATTCGCCACTTGTTCTTGTTGTTGTTAACTCGTCGAAATCGTTAAGCGTAAAAGTGAAAGATAATACGGAGGAGGAAGAGGAGGAGGAGGAGGAGGAGGAGGAGGAGCAGGAGGAGGAAGAAGAAGAAGAAGAGGAGGAAGAGGAAGAGGAAGAGGAAGGAAAACAGCAAACGGTGAAACTTCTCGAAGAGGAGTCAACGAACGCAAAAACGGAGGATTGTCCTACGCACGAGGAAGAGGAGGAAGAAACGGTGAAAGGTGAGCGATTACAAAGTGATACCTTGGGATCTTTGGAGGATAGAAAATTTATCGAAGATAATAATAAAGAAATTACTGAGGTATCAAACACAGAGTCACGAGAACTTGTTTCAAACGTGCAATCGTCGTCATCGTTATCCTGCGAAAAGGAAAGAAGACATTTTAACGAGAACACTCATAATCCTTGCGAAGGAGAATTTATCGCATCTGAGATAGTTGATAAAAAATCCGTCATGTCGAGGAATGTTGAGAAGAAAGAGGAACCGATAGAAAATCTCGAATCGGATTGTAACGACACCATTGTAAAGAATAATAACGAGAGCAATAATACTATAAAACGAAATATGATGGTATCCGACGTTCTTATAATATCCGATGTAATAAACGATAAGGACACACCGAAAAAGGTTAAAGATGTTACTCCTCCTCCACCGGTTACTGTGGCACCGCCAGAAAAAAAAGCTAAGAAAGTCGAACGAGCAAAAAGTAAACCGGCACCGCCTCCCTCGCCTCCGATTAAAATTAGCAGAGACGAATGCGACTGGGATAGTTTGTTCGACGATAATGGAGATTGCTTGGATCCGTCCTTGATAGAAGAGGTACGAGGATAATTAAACGTAAATTTAATATGTTCAAATATGTTAGACATCTTTATAATTAAGAATGAGAGATGGGTTAAAATTATATCTAATAATAATATTCCTTAGTTAACATCGGCCGTTGGCGAAGTGATGATAGAACAACCAAAGAACGATTACAAGCTCTATAGCAAACAAGTCGAAGTCTCCAGCGACGAGTTCGCTCATGTAGTTGAGATCTACAATTTCCCATCGGATTTTAAAACCAGCGACCTAGCCGCTGTTTTTAGCCCGTTCAAAACTGGGGGCTTTGAACTGAAATGGGTCGACGACACTCATTGTCTTGGTGTTTTTAGCAGTCCTCTCATTGGTAAGATAAAATCGAACAAATTTAAAAAAAAAAAAAAAAAAAAAGAAAAGAATCAAATCTATACTTCGTGAATTAATCCGTAAAAATAATACTATTGAAATAATTTTTTTTTTTTTAACAAAGCTGCCGAGGTATTGGCTTCGGAACATCCGTTTGTTAAAACCAGACCTCTGAGCGAAGCTACGGCATTGAGTAAAACGAAGGCAAGGAGAAGCGCTGAATTTTTACAACCTTATAGAAGTCGTCCGGAAACTTGTGCCGCTTTGGCGAGAAGGTTGGTTACAGGTGCTCTAGGTGTAAAGTTAGCGACAGCGAGGCAGGAACGCGAACATGAAAAAAACATATTGCGTGAAGCTAAAGGTAACACCTGCTTTAGAGTATTATTGTATTTTTATATTCTTATGAATTGAAATAATTTTTTTCTCTTCCCTTTTTTTCTTTTTTTTTTCTCTTTCTTTTTTTTTGGAAATGAATACGTATTTCGTTTTCGTTTTTACAGAGAAAAGAAGATTAGCCAACAAACAACGAGAAGATGCTTGGGAAGGTATTATCCCTCAAAAGTAGCATTACCTTTTTTTAGTGGTCCAATGAACTGACGAAATAAGATATACCTCGTATCGTATGACCTACGTTGCCTCTACATATTTGTGCCTTACTCATCTATGTTTTTATCGTAAACAGTACATCCGTACTTTTCGAATCGGAAGGATTACTGATTTGGGGATATAATTTTAAGTAATTAGTTGATAGATGAGTGTGGCATGAGAGAAGAAATATATTAAGATTCTCGGGTGTCCTATTATTTTTTTTTTCGTATATTAACGAAGAGAACAAAAAGATGAGATATGAAGTGAAAAGTTCATTTATCGTACTTACATATCATAAAATAAGACGCGGGTTGTTGTTTAGTGCATTTCATTTTTGTCCGATGGATCGTTTTCTGAATGATCAGATGACAGACGATAATCGTATCTTTTGCGTACGAGTCTCAAAAAAAGTATAAGAAAAAAAAAAAATAAGAAAGAGTATGGTTGAATAACAATCTCCCCCATCCTCGAACCTCCATCTCCGAACCCCAAAGCTTAGTAACTTTTGAAGATTCATTAAGACGAGTCTGTTTACGAAAAAGTTGTGACAATTGCATATTGTTATAAGTTTTTACTCTGTGCAATTTTATGAAAGACAATAAATTAGGATTTTAAGATATTATGAGAATTTGTCGTATACGCGTGCTTATCGATTATGTATATTAATTATATGCGATGAAAAAAAGATCTTTTTTGAAAGTTACATTATTTGAGAAATTGTCAAAATGTATTCATTGAATTATATATATATATAATATAATTATATATATATATATATATATGATATGTATATATATATGCATATATATATATATATATCGAAAACTAATTCCGTTAGAGAGCAAACTGTTTTTTACTTTATGCCTGTTAAATAAGAATGTTGAGAATCGACGCACAGTCACAATGTTTAAGAATACCATAGATTTTCAAAAGAAACTCAACAATAGATTGTATTTTTATATACAATTGTTACAAATAAAAAAAGGTCATATATAATACCACCAAATCCTAGTCAATGTATGGAGAAAGTGTTACCTATATTACGTGTTACGTTTTCAATCTGTCATACATTGTGATAGAAAGAATTTATTGGAATAAAGTTATTTTACGTATTCGTAGCGATAATGCATGGTTCTTTTTTTTTCCTCCTCAACGCATGATATAAAAAGTATTATACACGTATGAACACAATCATATTGCAGAATCTAATTAGTTTTTCATTTTTTTTTTTCTTGTTATTTCTATAAAATAACAATTCTAATGGATTCTTGTTCTATTTATATATATATATATATATATATATATATATATATACAAACTATATATATATACACATATATATAACAGTTGCATATATCGATTATTTACCATTTGCCACCTTTTTTCTTTTTCTTTTGCTGAACTTTACGTTGTTGTTGGCGCGGACCAGATACTTCCACGGTAGTACTATGTCGAGGATTAGGAGATGGTTTGGCATTGGCAGGCATTTTTGTAATATCACTAAAACGTAAAGTAATCAACTATTAGGTAGACATTCTTCATTAATTTTTATCAAAAAAAGACCTGTGTCTAGATAATTATTATTTACGTACTATAGATCACTCGCACCAGTTGCTACACCTTGAGTACCCTTCATTGCAGCATCTCGATTTCTTCTATCTCGTTTCTTCCTGAAACCACTACGTTCGTGCCTTGGTAACCATCTTTCAGGATCGGGAAGTACATTGGGATCGTAATTCTTCGGTAATTTTCCTTTACGTTTGCGAGTTTTACGTTTCTTTAATGTCTGATCCACTATCAGTTTACTATACATAGAAAATAAATATTTGATATATAGCTATAGGATTTATTCTATAAAATAAATAATGATAAACGATGTAATTGAAAATTACAAACCCTGGGGAAGGTTCTACTTTCTTTCGGACAACTTTAGTACCAATTACCCAATTGCTACTTTCCAATGCGTCGATATCCGTCGTCTCTGTAAGATCGTGCAGCGGTGGTAACCTTTTGTACAATGCGTGAGCTTTTGCAGGACAAAATTGTACATAGGCTACTACTAACTGTGCCAGAGTTTTCGTATCGGATGGAGATGCATCTACTAACTCCTGCAATATGTCAGCAGCAACTTGAATTTCTCCACCACGTAGATAAAAGTCAGCAGCTTGTCGCCATAATTCGCCTAAATCTGTTGTAGTCGCCTGAAAGTAGAATCAATTTCTTTGTAAAAATTTATGCATCAATTATGCTTACATAATTAGTTTTCTACAAGCTTTATACCTTATGTTTCTTGTAATAATTTACTGCATTCTTCAATACATCTGACGCTTTATCCTTATTATTATCTGCCATATGAAGAGTAACGAGCGCACTGACTATGCCAGGCAACG
>NC_057704.1:2244357-2246246 GCF_014466175.1 Vespula pensylvanica
ATTAAATTTAGATAACTGGATATAACAGATAACTTTACAGTGAAATGCAGCTTCTTCATCTTGCGTAATGCCTAGAACTAACATAAAAATAAATAATAGAGTAAGATTATATCATAAAAAATATTAAAAAAAAATATTTGTTTTTAAAGAAACTTTGGTAATAAATAACTGAACAAAATATTTATATAATACTGTGTTAATAATAACACGTAACATAAGGATTATCGAAAGAAAAAATATAGGTTATGTTTTGTATAATTACAAGATATCGTCGTATGAAAGTTTATATTCATATAATTCTGGACATGCGATAATGTACATACTTCTATTAGCGGTTTTCAATGCTCTTTCATATTCTCCGTTTTGGCCTAATTTATTTAATTCCACGTACAACGCAGAAATATTGTTTTCCTTCGAAGTCATATTGTCCACCTGACAAATATGACACGTGGAACTTACAATGAATAGGATTGGATAGAGTAAAGAATGGAAATAAGATTTTTTTAAAACATTACATAATTATAAATCGCTCAATAATTTTTTAATAATTTATATATAAAAAAAGGGATGTTCGCACGCAGTTGTATTTAATTCTATACATACATACGCATACTCATTATACATATTACTCATACATACATACGATATATATATATATATATATATATATATATATATATGTATCGTATATAAAATGTTTACACATATAAACAGGATGATTAACAACGTAATTTACTTTTTTTTCTTTCATGTTATTACCATGAAACAAAAATCGTATTGAACTCTCATTGTATTTATATATATACAACGGTTGCGTACGTTGATTTATTTACCATTTGCCACCTTTTTTCTTTTTCTTTTGTTGAACTTTACGTTGTTGTTGACGTGGACCAGAGACTTCCAGGGCAGTATTATGTCGAGGATTAGGAGATGGTTTGGCATTGGCAGGCATTTTTGTAATATCACTGAAACGTAAAATAAATATTAGATAGACGTTCTTCATTAATTTTTATAAAAAAAAAAAAGACTTCTCTATCTAGATAATTATTGTTTACGTACTATAGATCACTCGCACCAGTTGCTACACCTTGAGTACCCTTCATTGCGGCATCTCGATTTCTTCTGTCTCGTTTCTTTCTAAAATTACTACGTTCGTGTCTTGGTAACCACCTTTCAGGATCAGGAGGAACATTAGGATCGTAGTTCTTCGGTAATTTTCCTTTACGTTTGCGAGTTTTATGTTTCTTTAATGTCTGATCCACAACTGGTTTACTGTATATAAAAAATAAATATTAGATATACAATCATACGAATTATTCTATAAGATTAGTCAAGAATTAAAAACGATAAACGATGTAATTAAAAATTACAAACCCTGGGGAAGGTTCTATTTTCTTTCGGACAACTTTCGTACCAATAACCCAATTGCTACTTTCTAATGCGTCGACGTCTGTCGTTTCTGTAAGATCGTGCAGCGGTGGTAACCTTTTGTACAATGCGTGAGCTTTCGCAGGACAAAATTGTACATAAGCCACTACTAATTGCGCCAGAGTTTTCGTATCGGATGGAGATGCATCTACTAATTCCTGCAATATGTCAGCAGCAACCTGAATTTCTCCACCACGAAGATAAAAGTCAGCAGCTTGTCGCCATAATTCACCTAAATTTGTTGTAGTTGTCTAAAAATAGAAAATCAATTTTTTTGTAACGATTTATGTATCAAATACGCGCTTATACAATTAGTATTTTTTATAATTAGTTTTTTTACAAGCTTTATACCTTATGTTTTTTGTAATAATTTACTGCATTTTTCAATGCAGCTGATGCACTATCTCTATTATTATCTGCCATATGAAGAGTAACGAGCGCACTGACTATGCCAGGCAACG